>NC_056746.1:1047816355-1048043855 GCF_019279795.1 Protopterus annectens | reverse complement strand
CCCTACTATCCCTGTGGCATACGCAATAAATGCATATCCCTGTAGTAACACTGATTAGACAGACAAGGGGTTGTATTGCAGTTCTAGTCAATGTGTGATTGTGGGTATGTCAGAACATTATCATGGGTTTCAGTGAGTAAAATATCCAATGCGGTGTATGGGTGCTGGGTATACTGTCTTTACACCATGGTACCCCCAGTACATGTCTCAAGGTCCACTGTATGAGGACCACTGTCACCATCAACAATACAGGTAACTGTTTACACTATCCAGCCCAATGATGCATGTGCTGTGTGCAAATTCTCTGTAACAGAATGGACTCACTGAGAAGGTAGTTAGCACAGATAAACCCAGGTCTTCCAGATGTGTCTATGATTGTTATGTGTTTGTCAATGTGTATATGACAGTATGTCATACTATATATTGTTCATTAACACCCAGTACATTCCCCATTATCATACTGTACAAGGCCTGGTGATGTTCTTCACTTAACAAGAAACTCGGGACACACCTCATCCTAAAAGCTGTGTGGTGTGCGCAATTAAGGCCAAACACATTAGTAGCAATACGTACCTAGGTAAGGGTTCTACTCTCAGTGTTGCCAAGTAAGTGTGTGTGTGTATGTGAAGGGATATACTTCAGTTTGCTGAAAATACATGTCCCAGGAGATCATTTTTCAAGAACTGACTGGCAAAAGCTAACATTTCAAAGGAATCATCTTGTGGAAATTCATTTCATCAGAACTAGTAGTAGATATGTAAATCCCCTCTTCCCCACTGTACAGCTGTACAGCGATACTGGAGTTGGTATATATAGTTGGGTGTGGTTGTTGTGGGCACAGCCACCTTCATTGGGGTTATTGTACGTATCCCCCCACTTAGTCTGCTGTAATACTGTACAGTTTGTGTTAACAGGTTAAGTAGTTGTTAATCACACTATGTTTGGTTCTGCTCCACCCCACACCCTCCAAAGTGGAGGACTGTGCCATCCACACCAGCACACCTATGTTTACCAACTCCAGGATTGCATCACGTTGGATAAGAGGACATATACCCTGCCAGTATCATCATCAATGTCATTAAACTGGCAGACTGATTATTTACTGATGTGATGTTTTGCCTAGTTTGTCTTGGTGGAATTACATAGGGTAAAATGAGTTCACTGCAAAATTAAGTGCATCCATGTGTACAATGTTCTCTGTGTATTGCATCAACACCAAAGCCTGTGTGTGTGTGTGTGTGTGTGTGTGTGTGTGTGTGTGTGTGTGTGTGTGTGTGTGTGTGTGTGTGTGTGTGTGTTTGTGTGTGTGTGTGTGTGTTATTCACAAACATTTGGTGTGTGCCACCCAGTACACTTACCATTGTCCACTGTAGAAGAGCTGCTGACATCAGTCACCATGCACTCACCTGTATACAGCCCTCAGACCTGTCAGCCATTTGGTACATGCAGTAACTGTTATGCAGACCTGTTACTTGTGTGCAGTTGTACCCATGATATGACACAGTCAATGTGTCACCACAGTGCCATACCCCTTGTAGGAAATGACAGCCAACCAACATCCCGCTGACACATAGACACCTACAACACAAATGGAATACATTATGGAGACCACAGTCAGTCAGTGTTAATAACAGTTATAATGCATCATGGCTGGACAGCTACACACCCTGACATGTAAGCATTAAACATTCCAGCTAAAAACATGTTAAACAGCATTACATTGTTAAACATTAGTACATTCACCCTGTGCATCAGAACCATATTAGCATGTCCCTGCATTGATGGTATGGATGACAGGGATGTGGCACAGGTATCAGCATATGCACAGGGTGTGTTGTGGGTTTGCCAGAGACCTAGGCTGAGCTGTTTGGTTGATATCATGTGTGTGTGTTATGGGGTTCTTTATCAACTGGGCAGTGCAGATGTGGTGTGTGTAGGTATGGAGTTGCCCTAGCTGTGTTGGTGATGTGTGTGTGTGTATGTATGCACACAGTTCTGCCATGTGGCTGCCTTATACAGGGGCTTGTTGGACAGCTGCAGACCGTACATGGCAGGGTGTACAGTTCACCATGTCCGGCCATGGACACGGGAACTGTGCCTGCCAGAGGTTCCACAGGCACTACCAGGTAGAAGCCCAGATATGTTACTCTCCCCTGATGATGACAAATGTCCACTGGATCCGCTTCGCTGTTGGGACCAGCCAGGACTATGTGCACATGGTCTGCTGTATTGTGGTGTGGACAGCACCCCATCTGCAGTGCTGGTGCTGGTGCTGGTACTGCCACTACGGGAGCGGATGTGACTTGTTGCATGTCCAAGTAGACCTCCACCTGTTGGTGTTGCTGACCTACGTCCACATGGCTGACACCCTACTCTCACCATATGCTTTAACACAGACACCACACGGTCAAGGATTACCACCATCGCACCCAACCATCTATCCAGCACCTCTGCAAAATGAAGGTGGGCACCTGCAAGATCATGGATGTTGTCAAGTACAGCAGAATGAGTAGCCCTCTGGAGCCTCAGACACTGTCTGGTGTAATGTTCCATACATGCCTGTGCCTCCATGATGGCCCCAAACATGCATCTGGTGATACCTGCTGTGGCACTTCTGGCAGGGGCATGATGGCCAGCAGCCCTCCTATGAGCAGCCCTGTACAACTGCCTGTGTGGTACCTTGCATGACATCCGGCTATGGCTGCTGCATACAGACATACTTGCCATCATCACTGAACTGTCCTGTCCCATGCCACCACCCGCCAACTGTCCCTCATCTATGGCCACTAGTGATGGGGTATGTATAGGCATTGTGACTGTGTGCAGGGATGGGGTGGATAAAAGTGGGATGTCAACCGATGGCACAGCTTCAGCCCCTGACAACCCTGCCTGTGCCTCACCATACCTATCATCATTGTCAGAGTCTGTATGGACACTAACATCCGTTTGCCTGCAGGAGGGACCCTGAACCACCTTGCCACTTGTGATGGGAAAACAAAAAATGCAATTTAAGACCTGTATGTCATTGCTTACCTCTATACACATTCACAGACACACACACACACACACACACACACACACACACACACACACACACACACACACACACACACACACACACACACACACACACACACACACACACACACACACACACACACACACACACACACACACACACACACACACACACACACACACACACACACTTACTTACAGGGGAGGTGGCACAAAGATATTACACAGACCTCTCATTGCCCAACAGTCAACATGCATGACATATGGCACTGAACAGCTTGCACTGAAGCTATACTCAATCCTTGTTACCAACATTATACATCTCTGTGATGCATGAGTTGTGTTAGTAGGTGATGCCCCTTTCCCTGGAACACACTGCACCCATGTACACAGTATTGCTGTGCACCTGTTCAGCACCCTGGCATGTACTGTGCACCATACCGCATGACTGTACACATCATTGCTGAATGTGTATATGTGTGGCAGTTATGTTTGCTCTGTTAGTCGCAGCCCCTATGTGTTTGTCTGATACATACCTAGGATGATATGAGGACAGATGTCAATAGTTAATGCCTGACCTCTGATTTGCAGATCTCATCTTCAGCAGTGTATGTATGAGCAATAAAATCCGATTACACTGACAACTTTCAAAGCTTACTGTGGCTATGAATAATGTACACACTTTTTTTGACATGCCAGCCTCTTCCATGTTATGCAATGGTGCCACAATACTGCATATGTTAACATTACACACACCTGACATGTGACATATGACCTGTGCAGTCAAATGCAGTATCAAACAAATGTGTTAGTCATGAAAATGCTGATTGAGATGCATACAATATGTGGGTTGCATAAGTGTGCATACCCTTAACACAATGGTTTGTTGCAGCACCTAAGTGTACTACAGCAGTCACTATTCCTGGAAGGGATATACTAGCACGGCCCATCTTCACTTGCCATTATTTGGTCATTCTGCCTTACAAATGTCCCCCCAACTCTGCTGGATTGCAAGATCAGCTCATGTGCACAGCCCTTGGAGGTCACACAGTGCCTTCACTATTGCTGTGGAGTCAGGGTTATGTCTGGCACAATTCATGACCTAGACTGTGTTCAGATACAGCCATTCTTAGCAGGCTTCACTGTTGTGTTTCAGGATGACACCCCTCCCCATCCTCAGCCTTATTGCAGATGCTTGACAACTATGGGCTACACATGAGTGTCATTTTGCAGTGTTCCAAATTCAGAATGCCATGTCTACCAGCCTAGTTCCTGCTAATGAACAGCAAACCTAAAGGTGTACACTGGAACCAGCAAGGTTAAAATAGGGATGGTGGGCCTGAGATGGAGTGAGGTGTTGCTTGTGCACCACATGTATCTTTATTAATACTGTCTGTAGGTTCAGCCTTGATCTCAGTACACCATTACACATTGCAACACTGCCTTTGCAAGACTTGATGTTATGCATATGCTACCTGTAGAGAGCCCTGGATGATGTTTCCTGTGGAACAACTCTTCCATCTGATTACCCTAACCCATAGGCCACACTTATGCAGATTCCAGGTGATTGTCGACACAGGTACTGCACAGGCAGTACTTGCTAGACATTCCTGCAAGCCCCTCAGTGTTGCTGCATGTTTCTGGGCAACCTCTGTGACCAGTTTGTAACATGTGTTGTCATCTGTCTTGGATGGGCATCTGTTTATTTTCTACATTAATGTTGTCCCATGCTTCATACACACATACATGACTGCTGTTTGCCATGGTATATGCAATGGTGAGGTAAGGCTACTTCTCCCACTCATAAGTGCTACCTTTTGGATATGGGATCCATTCCATCGTTTGTAAGACATGTGCAGGCTACGGCTGTCTCTGTTGCATGTGAGTGGGAAAATGTCATGGACATACTTCTTGGACAGCAGACCATTACTTAGTGTGACATTGAGGCCCTGTACTTGATGGAAGGTGTGTACTCAAGAAGAGTGAATGCTGTCAGTACCTCAAAAGCTGCTTCCACAATATGTTATTTGGAGTGTATGCACACATATGCTTCCAGTGTTTATTAAGGTATGTATTCCCATATATGTTGTCCTAACATAGGATTCCATATTGCACATTCATTGCTCATGTTAGGATCACATTACAGGTTATAAAAGGTATGGAATGTGGTATTGTGATTTCTCGTTGTGTAGATCAGGAACAGTTGCCATTGTAATAGTGGTGTATACACTGTTGTAGCCAGTGTATAAGGGTAATGTTTCAGACATGTCCCTACTGTAGGCCATTTGTCCCACCTTTATGTTCATCTCTGTCCACACATCTTGCACTAACAGGTTGTTAGGTATACTGCAGGACTCTTACAGACCCTTCAGATATGCCACCACAGTGACCACTGTGATGCAGTGCAGTTAACAGCAACAATAACTGAACATGTACTGCATGCATTATGGGTAGGTGTGTTAAATGTGTGCATGGCAAATACCATGGCCATAACATGGCCGGTGTACTGGCAAACCTGAACAAAACAACTCCATACTCACCAGCTAGAGGCTGCTGCCCCAGTTGTATACCAGAGAGACCTACATAGTTGTGTGAGAGATATAATGTCAGTAGCCACACCTGTGGCATTGGTACAGGGTTGGAGCAGCATTTCAGTACATCAACCGTACAAACCCACAATATTAGAGATTATGCACATCTGTTCATTACTGCACTGCAGCAGCAGACTATGTTATCTGACATATGCATGAAAATACTTTACAGATAAAGATGGATAAGCAACAGTGGTCTACTAATGTGGCCTGAGGCCTTACCTGCATGCTCCTTGTCCATTGTGTGGGTGGCACCCACCTCCACAATGCTATCTTCAGGTTCCTGGCTTGGCTGGCAGGCGGGTGCTCCAAGGCTGGCAAGGAGCTCCTCAGCATGTGTCAGTGAGGGGCTAGATGGCATGACTCCCACCTGTGGCTAGCTGGTCCCTCTTAACTGCAGCAGCACTCTGATGGGTGTGGAGGATCTGATCAGTGCAACAATTTCGTACCTGCTCATAACTGCGGTTAAGCAGGCCAAAATCATTTACTCTGTGGACGAGCTCATTCCACAGGGCGGTCCTCTCCTGCAGATCATGGGCCCTGCATCCAAATAGGGTTCTGTGATAAAGTACAATGAAGTTTATGATGACATAATTTTCCTGGGGTGTATATGCAGGGGGCTGTTCATAGGACATTCTACCTGGAGACATAAACAGGAAAAAAGATCAGAGGACCTCATACTGCAAGGATATAACAGTTGTTAATTGACATCCCCCAACCATATCTGCAACAATAATCTAAACACACAAATCAATGGGTATGTTTACACCAAACCTACTGTTGGGACATATATCCTATTGTTCAACAAATATTGAACTATGTTTCTATTCATATTTCATGTTGAAACACTATCATTGGTGGCCTGTTGCTATCAATGTAACTTGCATGCCATTGTAATGGTCACTGTGGTTCCATATATACATGTGTTCTGTTTGCTGTGCAACTGTTCCAAATCTAGTGTTTTGGGTTAATGGGAATATCTATGCATGTTATATAACTAATCCAGGATTGTGTTGACTATTACTAACCCACATATGTTCTAAAACTGCAACACAATAGCATGTTTGGGAAGGCTGTTCCCAGTGGACCCACCTCTCCCACCTCATCTGGCCATGGCACCAGGCCCCAGCATGTCTGGGACCCACCCCAGGATCTCCTCATCTGCTGGTCCTGCACTGCCTTCAGGTAGAACCACCTCAGGGGATGGGGCTCACCCCCCCCCGCCCCTGGGAGCGGACACGGACATTCCCATTAACCCAAAACACCAGATTTGGAATAGTTGCATAGCAAACAGAACACATGCATATATGGAACCACCGTGATGATAGTATTTCAACATGGAACATTAATGGAAATATATTTCAGTATTTATTGAACAATATTGCATATGTCCCAACATTAGGTTTTGTGTAAACATACCCATTGATTTGTGTGTTAGATTATTGTTGCAGATATGGTAGGTGGGGGAGATGTCAATTAACAACTTATATATCCTTGTAGTACTCACAACTTTAATGATTATTGCTCTAATCATTACTGTACAGGTATTCTTACAATACCCTATGACCTTGGTTTGGGCAGTGGTATGTTTGTACACAGTGTATACTTCAACTGTCTTATAGCTAAATTCTACATCTCTTACCTGGTAGACCTGTGGAGGGAATGTTTGTTAACACTACCTGACTGTTTCTACACATATTCCCAGATTCCTAGTTAATATTATGCACATACCTCTCAATCTCTTAATGCACACACTCTGGACAAATCTTGACAACATGGGGGTAGAAATTGGGACACATTTTGAATATTTCTCTCATAAATGTGGGGAGTTGCTAGAGTGGCAGGATTTGTTTTAATATACATTTTCTGAATGTCTTGTGGTCTGAAAATCAAATGTATATCATTATTTAGTGACTACAATTCTGAGATTATCCCGCTGATTTGCCAGGGGGACAGAGGAACAGGCAGAAAATATGAGCCAATTATCTGGACATTCTGAAAAAATCTGTACAGTTGAGAGGTATGATTATGCATACAGCTTACTCCAGGATTTGAACCATGGCTGAGTCTGCTAAAATTACAACAATTTAAGTTTCAACAGAGTGTGCGATTTGGATATTGCTATCAAGCTCTTTAGTGTTTGCTGACTAAGTCTCTCTTGGTTGTACAATCTGATCTTGTACTTACAACAATCTTATACAGATATTCCTAGACAATTTTTTATGTAGCACAGTGTGGGTAACAGTGGTTAACACATTACTATTCAGAGAATGTAACAATAAATGCCATACACTACCAGAGTAAACACAACCAGCCCAGGATTTAGAGCTTTATTGCCAGGCAGTTACAATTTTATTTAAATATGACCTATATGGGACTATTACTGTCATATTGTCTGGTTTATTCAGTGCAACCCATACACAGTTTTTCTACTGCCAGGTGACTTTCTGCTACTTTATATTTATTTGGTATGACTACTACAAGCAGGATTGTTACTCACCAGCCTTGCGATGCAGCCTTTGCAACCTACTAGCATGGGCTTCCTGATTTACAGCCCGCTCAGCTGCAGCTGTAAGGGAAATAGAGAAATATTTAGGCATACCTATCCATCATATACACAGGCTGGACATTAGTAAACAGTTATTGATATGACTACTTACACACTGCTGGGACACCACCCCTCTGCCTTGCTTCTTGGACCCACTCATCCAAGAGCTCCCTCTTTCTCTGCTTCAAGTAGGCATAGTGGTGCCGAACCTGCACACCAGTCCAAGGGATACCAATGGCACTGGTGAAATCACGGGTGAGATGGTCCCAGGCTTCTGCTTTATATTGTGAGCCTTGGTACTGGCCCTGCAGCAGTCTCCCATTATGGTTTTGTACCAGGAGTCCTACCATGACCTTGAACTCCTGTATGCCCTAGCGCTGTGCATGGAAGCGCATGTCCTCACCAACTCTTGCATTACTGCCTACAGTGGGAAGCTGCAACCAGTTATGAGCTGTATTCCCACCTGTGGGGTTTAAATACAGCCAATTTCCCACCCTTTGCCATGATTTGATGGTTTTGAATATGCTGAGCTAAGCTAAGCTATGGGCAAACCTCCTTAGCTAAGGTTGGCAGTGCTTAAAGGGGCAGATTCAGCATTGCTTACCAATGGGCAAATCCACTTAGCTAGGCTACTCATTGCTTAGCAGTCATATTTACACAATGCTTACACCTTGTAAGCAGAGCTGTGCAATGCTTAGCATTGCTTATTTTTCATTTTATAGACTATCTGCTGTATGGCATTGATTCATCATTCATTACATATTATAAATTTGTTTACTTTCCCTGACATCCCCAATGTGCTTTCATTACATTTATTCATGTGTGACTATACTGTATGGGGCATTTGTGTTTATATGAGGGTTTCACAACTTTATTAAACTGACACCTCACATCTGAACCTAATACAGTACTCTGGTTAACAAATATATGTTATTTAGTAGCTAATTATAAAAATAAATGTTTATGTATTGCTTTCACATGTAAAATGCAAATTGGTTATAGTGGGGTTCAAACCAGGAATGGCTGCTTGTAAAGTGTACGCTCTAATCACTACACTATTAAAATACTGCTTATGTTGGATGTCTCTTGCCATTTAACATCTTGTGCTGTTTAAGCTGGACTAAGCGTAGCTAGGCAACAGGCACACCTGCGCAGCTACACTTAAACATTATCTCATTTATAAAAAAAATTATTTGTTGTGTTATTTTATTTGTACCCTTCAGAATATCCCTGCTAATGCTGAACCTGTTATTCTATCAACTTTCTGGTTTGTGGACGATTGTCCCTTTTGGCTTTGTCTACATTCCTTACGCTGACAGGTTGGAAGGTGTGCGCTATGTGCTTATGCTACATGTGTTATTCTAACAACATTTGTCTTGGTAGGGACTATTGTCCTTATGGCTTTGACCAGATTTGTTATCCTGATGGGTTGGGGTGTTATGAGCGTTCTCACTCTTTTTAAATAGCTGAAAGGCAATGGAACCATATCCATTTTAGAGCACAGCAGTGCGCCTTCATACATATGCATGGCACACTGCCGTGCTGAACAGGAACGATCCCTGCCATGCAGGAATAATGTATTCCTGCATGGCTGTTTGCTGAATCCCAGGGGAAGTCTTTAATACAATGGTTAGAATATGTGAACTTTTAGAAAGAGGAAATTATGTTATTTAAAAAGGGTATTTGAGAAAAGGGTATAATACCACTTACGCAAAGATCTTTTAATAACCAAATAAAACCGTTAAGTACTATTTGTTTATGACTGGTTATGATATAATTATTATTTACTAATAATATTTCTTGATGTATTTGTTTCCATTTTGCATCATAAGATGAATTTATCCGCAATGTTATAACTTGTACAATTGTTGAAGCAGCATACAGTTGAATATCAGGGAATCCTATTCCACCATTATCCCAACCTTTGCTGTGCCATTCAAAGGAAACTCTTGGTTTATTACGATGCCAAAAAATATTATTTATGTTTTTCATTTTTTTTTTTTTTTTGGTGGAGGTACTACTAAAGATTGTAAGGCAAACAGTATTTTAGGGAGAATTACCATCTTAATAAGCATTAATCATTCTTCCATGGTAAAGCAGAATTTGTTCCAGTTTGTGACTAAACTTAAAACTAAGCATGTTTGTATCATTTCCTTACTATAAGACATAATGTTTATACCAACGCATTTCATTTGATTGCTATTCCAATTGAAGTTAGAATATTTTTGTATGATTTTTTAATCTTTTATTAATTAGTAATGTACTTGTTTTATTATGATTAAATCTTTAGTTTGAGATTTCTTCAAACTGATTCATAGAACTAATTATATGGTATAATGAATTTTCTATATTTTCTACTGTTAGTAAAATATCATCAGTAAAGAGTTGAATCTTTAGTTCAAAATCTTCTTTTATCTTGATACCATTAATGTTCTTATTGGATCTAATACTATTAGCAAAGGTTCTATAGCTAATGCAAAAAGTAAAGGTGATAATGGACAGCCTTGTTTTGTGCCTCTTTTGCAATTTAAAAGAATTAGAAATTAGCTAATGCACAAAGTAAAGTTGATAACAGACAGCCTTGTTTTGTGCCTTTTTGTAATTTAAATTAATTCAAAAGAAATAAAAACTATTTTAACATAAGCACAATAGTTACTGTATAACTTAAAATTAATTCAATTAGCTCAGGTGAGAAATTATACGCTTTAAGTGTTTTAAACAAGTATGACCAATTAACTGAGACAAAAGCCTTATCTAAATCGAGACTAATGATAGAAAGTTTTTTTTTTTTTTTATTTGCATAGTCTATTAATGTATATATTCTTATTATATTATCCTGTACTTGTCTGTTTAAAATAAACCCAGTTTGATCATTGTTAATTAGTTTAGGTATAAGTAGATTAATTCTGTTAGCTAAAATGAACATGAATATCTTATAGCCCACATTTACAAGTGAAATGGGTCTGTATGATGGACACTTTGTAGGATCCTTATCTTGTTTTAAAACATAAGCTCTGTGGCACACGCGATAAGTACATAGTACTATAGTATATACTACTAGGTAGGTAGGGGTTCTAATCTCAAAAAGGGCAACTGTGTGTGTGTGTGTGTGTGTGTGTGTGTGTGTGTGTGTGTGTGTGTGTGTGTGTGTGTGTGTGTGTGTGTGTGTGTAAATATACCCCCTTGCAGCAGTGTGTCTGTCTCGCCTAATTGTGTGCAATGGTTATACATTTGGTTGGGAGGTTAGCATAATGGTTAAGTTTTTTACTTTACAGACAAAAGGTGTAGAGTTTGATTCTCACATGGGGTAACTGGCTAAGCTTAAAATGGCCCACTAAGGCAGTTAGCCTAGTACTAACCTATGAACCTATGGCTGATATAAGGGAATATCTACATGATGGGGGTACTTCAGCAGTTGTTTTAATTTCTCTATAGACCTTATCTAATATTTTAACTGCATCATCCAGTAGTATTTTATATCATTCTGGTATAAGACCATCTAAGACCAGTGCCTTATTACTTTTTAATTTTTTTATTTGAGCTTTTATTTCTATTAAAGTGAATAGTCTGCCATTTTTGTTATTTTTTCACTTGTTAACTTATTATTTATATTTTGCATTAGAAAAGTTTCAACTATATCATCATTTGGATGGGCCAGTGGTGCAGAGGTTAATGCTGTCACCTCACAGCAAGAAGTTTTCCAGTTTGATTCTCAGCTAGCATGCCTTATGTGCAGAGTCTGCATGTCCTCCCTATGTCTGTGTGGGTTTTCTTTGGGTGCTCCACTTTCCTCCCACATTACAAAGACATGTGTCTGGAGTGCTTCTGCCCGGGCATATGCTGGAAATTGGCTTGTTCCAAGTTGGACTTTCCCAGTTAACAAATGTTAAGTAAATAAATTATCTAGGTTATTTGTATCATTATTTATATTTTCATAAAATATTTTAAAGCCCTCAAGAATATCCTTAATATATGTTCTACTTTCTTTTCTGTTATTTATATGTGTTATAATTTCTTTGATGTGATTTAGTTTATTCATTTTCTTTGATCTAAGAGCAGGTTTATGTAAGCTTAAAGGGTTTACTGAATATGTCTGAAGTTAAGTTTTTCCAGGTTTATTGAAACTTAATGATTTAGAAAGTTGAAATATTTTGTATTTAAATTTTTAAGTTCAGATTGTCAGATAATGTCATTTGGTTTTAGATTTAACTTTAGTGTCTCTATTTTGGCCTGTAGTGTGTTCAATTCTTTGTCACATTCTCTTGTTTTACTAATATACAAGCCTGTAACTCTTCCAGTTAAGTAAGCTTTTAGTGAATTCCACAGGACAATGTCACTTACTTCGCCATTTGTGTTTATTTCTAGGAAATTTTTGATCTCTTTAACTTTCAGTCCTTGAATCCTTTTATTTTAATAATGTACACTGACAATCTCCTGTGATGCATTAAATTGTCAGTTTTTAAAATAATATTAAAGATTATAGCATTATGGTCTGATAATGGACGGGAAGCCATTGAAACTTCTCTGATATGTGATAACAGATTGAGACAAAAATGTTATCAATATTTGTTTGTATTCCATATCTATATGAATAATAGGTAAATTGAAGTGATTTTGTTTTCCTTAGCTCATATATATTCTTTAAATTCATTAGATTTACAAACTTCATTAAGTGTTTGGCTGAATATGTGATTTTCAGCTTTCTATCTGCAGCGGAATCTTTGATAAAATACAATTAAAATCACCAGACATTATGACTTCACCTTTCATGTAATAGGCTATAGTATCTAAGTAATTTTTTGCATCTTTACCTCCAACTCCTGGAATCCAATAAGAGTTCACCAATGTATATAGTTTTCTGTTCCACTCATTTATAACAATGCTTAACATACCATTTTTATCAACATAGGTATCTTTTTCTTTAGGCATTACTGGTCAGTTCTTCCATAAAATGAGAGTGTCTCTTCTTTTAGCTCAAAAGCCAGAACTTGCTAAAACCAAATAATTCTTTAATGAAATAGTTTATTCACATCTTTATCAAGTAAATGTGTTTCCTGTAGAAATACTATTTGAGCTTATGTCATTGCAAGTATTTGAGCAGATTCCTTCTCTTTACTGGATTATTCAATCCATTAATATTAGTAGATATTCATTTAAAATCACAAATTTATATAAGAGGGGGAAAAACACATGTATAATGAAACTGCATCTATGTACAGAAGTTATTATATACTTTATATATAACAATAAGAAATCTTCAGCTATGGACAAAACTTTTGAAACAAATAAAAAAATTACCTAATGATATAACCCTAAAACATTCTATCATGGAGTAACATATTCCTAGTTTGTTGAAAAAGATGAACAAGCTACTTCTTAAGCTCTCCACTAGACTAACAAAGCGTAGCTCATGCTTCTGATTCATATTAATGTGTCCCATATTTTAGCATGCATCGTCTTAAAAAAGCCCATCAGTGAGTAATTATGAATCAGAAAAGTTAAACAGGTGCCCATAATCTTTATTATAAGTTGACTGAGCTTTTTTAGCATGTATCATCTTTAAAAAGCCAGTCAGTGAGTAATTATGAATAAGAAAAGTTAAACAGGTGCCCAGAATCTTTCTTATAAGTTGACTGAGCTGAATAACTCTACAGTCATCTTTTCCTGTACCTCACATTATCTCTCTGGTCTACTATAGAGAGGAAGTCTGTTGTTATGTTCATATTTATTAATTTACATGTCAGATCATTTTATATTTTTTTCTATTTTATTTACTATGTGTAAACTTGTTCATAGGATCATAAGTTCATACAATTAGTACCAGATTAGCTCTCCTTGTGGGCCATTCCGAACCCATCCAATTATCCCATGTGAGAATCAAGCTCTGCACCTTATGCCTATAAGGCGAACACTTTAACCACTATGCCAGCCTCTGACCCCTGTAGGCACTATATTCTTTAATTATATACATATTTACTTATTCTGATCTCTGTCTATTTCTGTTTGTATACTATCTTGTACTATTACTATATTCCTAATCCTAGTGTAGAATGTCTTAAAATAGAACATTTATATTTACCCATATATATTTGATACTCTTTAATCTAGTACTACTGATAGAATCAGTCCTATTTTTCCTTAAATGTTATGATTAACAGTATCTGAAGAAAAAGCTGAAAAATCTTCCCTTTTAAGATTCAAACTTTCCATAATAAATTGTTCTGAGATATTAAGTTTTGTTATCATTAAAAAGATACAGTAACAGAGAAACACAATCCTACATTTTTAATCAGAAGTGTCTTTCTATAGGCTAGTATATAACCTATAATTTTGGTATACTGCAAGCATTCAGAACTATTTAATAACAGTGGTTTAGAACGCAATTCACTGTCTTTTGGTTATCTAATTTGTATTCATTGGCATCTTATATGATTCAGAATATTGTGATTATTTACTTTTAAATAGGAAGAAATAACATGGACAGTTCTTAGAATTTTCGAACTCTTGCAGCATCACAAAAGTGCTCATGATTCTAATTAAGCTGCTTCTAGCTGGTCCTCAAGACAAGGGCTTACAAATGAACAGTTTATCAGCTACAACTCACACAAAAACATTCACAAGTAAACCCAAGCCACCTCTGCTATATACATTAATCCCCCAAACCCTTCCAAACCACTAGAATACAACTAAACTACTAAAAAGCTATTGTATTTAAAGAATAACATTTAATGATTCAGTAAGCACTATTTGTATGGGATGTTTAATATAATCAGACTGCCTTTTTTTGTCTTTTGCTTATTATATAACTTGTATTCTTTGACATCTTAGCATATGATTCAAAATATTATGATTATTTACTTTTAGACAGGAAGAACTAGCCTGGACAGTTCTTAGAATTTTAGAACTCCCACAGTATCACAAAAGTGCTCATGACTCTAATCCTAACAATATAACAATGCATCAGTTGCAATTCACACAAAAAAGTTCATAAGTGAATCCGTCACCTTCACACCACACATCAATCCCTCAAACCCCTCCAAACCGCCAAAAAAAAAAAAACAACAAAGCCATCTCAAAGTATCCCATCAACTAAAAAGCCATTGCACTCAAAGAAATAACATTTAATGATTCAGTAAGCACTAGTTGTATGGGACGTTTAATATGAAGCAAACTATCATTTTCTATAGGAGAGAAATAGCATTTAAACTTGCATTAAAACCAAACAAAATGAAGCTACTGCTTTTTCTTCCTAAAACTACAACTACTGCTTTTTCTTCCTAAAACTACCTCATTAAATCCACTTTCACAATCCTGTCCCTCAATAATACACACATCGAGGTGGAAACTAGCACTAAACTCCTTGGTGTCATCATTGACGACTAACTTAAATTCAATCTACACATTAACAACTGTATCAAGAAAACTCATCAGAAACTAAGGCTCCTCTATCACAACAAAATGTTTCTCACCAGTGAAGCTAAAGTAACTCTCTCTTATGCTTACCTCCTACCCAGTCTATTATATGGCTCTCAAATTCTTACTTGCCTCAACTCCACACTCCTTGTTAAACTTGAGTCTACCTACAACAAGATACCAAATTTGCAGCCCACCAAACTTACAAATCACATCACTGTGTCTCACTCAAACACCTTAACTGGCTTGAACTACCTCACCAGGTTTTTCTCCCTCAACTCCAGATCATCCACTCCCTCCTTTATCATCCTTCTTACTGTTCTACCCTATCATCTGTCATCTCCCACTATTCACCTGCTAGATCCTTCTGGAGCTCTAACCTAGATCTGCTACAAATCCACAAACGTAAAACTAAGAAAGGGTGTATTCTCTATAGCTATAATCCTTTGAAGGCCTGGAACAAACTCTCACTAGAGATCAGGTCACTCAAGCAACTTAGCCAATTCAAGCTAGCCACTAAAGAATACCTGTTAAGTCAAGGGACCTGCTCTTGTACCCACCCCCCTTAAACAGCTTATCAACGCTAACTGCACACCTCTATCTGCTTCCAACCTATGTAACTTTCTCTGACTCTCTAGACCTTGTCTCATATTAACTTCTCTATCCTAAGCACATTACATACATTCTTATCTGCATAATGTAAGATTTTACGTCTGGTAACAAAACTATTGTTAGTCCTTCTGAATGATGTAGGATTCTAAATCTGACAGACATAATGATTAGTTTTACTGTAGTAAATCCTTGTTTTTCATGTATGTGTTGCTTTGAATATTTTCTGTAAACCAGTTGTTGATTGTTTACTTATTTTTGTAAATGATAATCTGTAGAACATGTGGAACTTTTCTCCCCGGGCCTCCGCTGAAAAAGGGCTACATAGATCAGTCGGACAAACCCAGTCAACAATGTAAAATATATAAATAAATAAATAAAAGAATGATAGTTTTGTGTGATCCAGGTTTAACTTGTAAAGTGTGCATGTTACTCTAATCATTTGATATAATTTCAATAGTAACTGTTATATATGTAAAAACTATTTTTATACATCTGTTTATGATATAGCATGTCTTTCCTGAGTGTTATTGCATGCCAGGTATACTATCAGTAGCACACCACTGGACCATTTTAACAACCCAGAATGTAACTTAGCATGCCTCTTTAGTGTCATTTGCTGCATCCTTTATTATATTTAATAGTGCATTACTCAGCTATGCCAAGATATCAGAAAGTGTGCCACCTAAGTTTCATCATCATAATGATTAACTTTTAATAAGATGAATAGTTTAACCTTTTAAACTCTAAGTGAAAATAAGTGGGTTTAATTTCATATATAGCTAAATGAATCAAACTCCAATATTTTAAAAAGGGAACTAGTAACCATTTATGGTAGGGAAAGAAAGAAAGAAATGATTTATCTTGTAAAAAGTAATATGTAGCACCTGTTCATAAGTATTCAAGCACTTACTTAAATTAATATGGATTCATAACCCTGAAATACATTGATTTCCATTTGTCTTTCAATTTTTTTTATTGTTTTTGTCTTTTATTAACCATCTCTTGTTGTATTTCTCTTCAAAGAGGTTGATAGATTTCCAGTCCATTTTTTCAGTTTTTTCCAGGATTTTATTTTTCTGTATAAAGTCCATTGCATCTTCCAAGGTGTTAAAAATCTTCTTTCCTTCTAGAAGTTGAATCCCTGTTTTTGCTAGAAACAAGATTCATGCTTTGCTATTGTTGTTCTTTAAGCTTTTAACAAATGGCACACGTGCTTTTCTCTTGGACATCACTAATGTAGAATAGTCATTGTCAACTTATAGTATTTCCTTTAATTTTAACTAGATAATTAGTTCATGCAGCTTTTAAGACTAAATCCTTATTTTGACTTAAGAAAAATCATATGATCGCTAACATTGGTGAAGGTGTTTGTTTTTTTTTTTTTTTTAAAGATGAGTTAGAAAGTGATCTATGTACCCTTTTGATGCCAAAGAAAAAAAAGCTTCAGGCAGGTTTAAAGTTTTAGGCAGCAAGGTATTAAGGAATTGAATCATGCTGTCCTCCCTCTTTTTTTGAGGAATCCCATTCCTGATGTTATTCCTTCTAGATCTGTCCTTCAAGTTTTCTGTTTTATCCTGAAATAAGTTTTGTTTCAGAAGAAATTCAGCGTTTTCTCATTTTCAAGTAATCTTCCATCAAAATCAGACATTGCCTCTTCTATACTCGAGATTTGTGAAGATTGTTCTTTAAGAGAGTCACTAATCACTTCAGCTTGTTTTTTATATTTCTCTTTAAAATTTTCTATTTTGCTTTCTAATTTTCTATTTTTACAGATAACTCACTGATGTTACTTAGTATAGCCTGTATGTCTTTTTTCATACTATTGTCCTATACACTGGGCTTAGAGTGGCTCATTCTGAAACAATTAGTTGTTTCTAGTTTTCTTGACAGGAAAAACAATTAAAAGAGTTTCAAAATTATTTTTTGTAGTAAATCTTTCAAAAGATGTTCAACTATAAATCCATCAAGTTTTGAAACATTCTGCTTGAATTTATTAGTAAAAATCTTGTCTGAGATGTTAAAATGAAGCAGAGTAAAAAAAAAACAGTGCTGTTAACTGCTCACCTTCTTGGCCACATCCCCCCTAACTTCCAGTTTTAGAAGAATTTCAGAACTGTTTCAGTTCCTGCTGCTGAATTTAGAAATTCCTAAACTTTGCCAACCCTGTAAAACAAAACACACTGCTGTTGCATTTGTGATGTGCATCCCTGACTAATGTACTAGCCAACGTATACATGCTTTCCACAAGTATATTGTTTAGATACCCTGTTATTTGCTCCCAAAACAATCACTAGTCATGCCTATAATAAAAGGCCTTATAGACAGTGTACTATGTATGATTCATTCAATATCTAGGAAAATAAGCGAAAAAGATGCATGTACAGAAAGAATGATGCATTGCAATGTCACTGATCATTACCCATCTGTAATTTTTACAAGTGAGGCGGGGACAGGTGCCTCTTACCTGTACCCAGTTATTAAACAAGGTCTCCTACTTGAAAAAAATGGGCAGAAACATGCTTCATGAAGTCATAAACCCATGCCGGTTGCTGTCCTGGGGACCGCTGCCTTCTAAGAATGCTATTAGCCTTCCTGTCAGGAATCTTTCCATGATGATCCTTGCCACTGCTGTTGAGCTAACACCATTTTAGATATATGGGCATTTTCTGGTCTTCCCCCTGTACAAGGGATCCACAATTTCTGTCTTCCAGTCCTCTGGCACTTTTCCATTAACCAGTTATCTCTTGAAGATCTCTGTCATGGAATCTGCCAGCATACATGCCAGATTTCTAAGGAATTTGGGAGGTAGACTATCTTTATACTCCCTAAATGCAACAATTCTCTTTTCACTTCCTCATCTCTTTCCTGGTGTCTATCCACTGTCCTCCCCATTCTTCCCCCATCCCCCTTCTTGACAGAAGGTCCTTCTTGAAATGAAATCTGTAAAAAAAAAAAAAGGGGGAAAAAACCCCAACTAGAATGACTGTATGACATCTGAAACTGTAAACAGAAATCCAAATTATACACATAATTCATAATCACGTGAAGCTTGTCAAAACAGGCTAATCATAAGAAAATATAAACAAAATGCTTGCAAAAATTACTGTAAGAACTACAATGTATGTATTTTGCTAAAATATGTTACACATCACTATTTATACACCTATTCATTTTTCTATTACCTGATTGCCTTTTTTAGGATCAAAGAGGGACCACAGCCTATTCTAATATTCATATTTACATACAGTGATGCAAGTTGGATAATTAGATCATAGCAAATGAAAGTTAACATCCCTCAGATAAAATCATGGAGTTATAGATAATTTTTGTCCCTTTCTTCTCTGACTAATAAGCCCCTTCCTCACTCTACTGACTCATTCATTCCCTACTTGCTGACCAAAGCCATACTGCCAACTGCTGCAAGTCTTCATGAACTGAATGGGTCAACATAACTTGTGTAGCAGCAATATAATATAACAGCTCAGTTCGGGCTATTGGACTTTTGCAGTGTGAAATGGCGATGAGGTCTAGGAGGGAAGTGGGTAGAGAATTCTGTTACTCTGTTGTAAGTCTATTCCAACTTTGAAAGCAAGGCAGTTTAGATTTGTAAGAGTACTTCATGCATATAAGAGGCTGGACAACAGATAACAAGAAGGGAAAGGTTCATACGCCTGATCTATTAGGGTTTGATTTTGCAAATTAATCCAAGTTTTTAATGTTTTTTCAATTCTTCTTTGCTGATATGCTGGTCATAGTGCACGTTTCTCAATCATGACCCCTAAAAATTTTGCTATCACCTACTCCAAACATACTGCCATTAGGAACTGTATTTTTTCACACACTTTCCATTTTATTGGTTTTTAAGAGATTGCCTTAACCTGTCTTTAATCTTGGTAAAGAATGTCTACATTTGGGTTGTGACCTCAGTGGTTGTCTTGGCAGAGTAGAGCACAGCTGAATTATTCTCATACTGGATTAATGAAAGCAAGCAGACCAAACCCAGTTCCATAGCTAGGGTGAAAGCAGTGATGGATGACAGAAATAATGTTTATTTGTTCTATTTGGAAAGAATGTTGTTTGATAACAGACGAGATATCAAATAAACTGTGCATGGTGGTAAACCATCCAGTTATTTTTCATTAGATAATATGCTGTCTTAAAATAGACATTAAGATGGAGTGAGAGATGACAGACAAAATCAACAAGTCTTCAGTTAAATTATTTGGTTGATTGTACCACCTTTATGGTGGGGGAAGACAACAAAAGAAGACTCCCACAGCCTGGAGACACAGGTTTGTTAAAACTGGCTGAAAAAAAAATGATACTGGAAAGGTGACAGCATCAGGAGAAAGTCTGATGTATTCAGCTGGAAGGTGATCACATGGTGATGAAGGTTTTAGTCAGGACAATAATTTCCTTACCAGGAAAGTTGGCTCTGGTCCAAACTAAATTGCTAACATACATAGTGGCCATGTCTACTACATGGTTACTACCTGACTTAGTTTATGCATCTGATTAAATGAGAAATTATTATTCAAGATTATATTGATTAAATCTAGAAGAAATTATACCTAGAGACAGATTCCAAAAGAAAGTTGTGGACAGTGCAGCACTCCAAAGGAAGACATCAGCACACTAGCAGAGGACACAATTTCATGAAATATGCCAAATCAAGACCAAGTAATTATATATTCAGTGTAGGATAATTCTGGAGTCCTCACACACTCGTCAGAGTCCAAAACTTAACACGGGCACCTAACGCAACTTAAATGCGACAAAGTACTTCACCGACATCTACTTGGCACAGGCAATATGTGCTTTATCTTAATTCCTTTATATTAAATATATTCATAGGGAATCTTGCAGAATCCATGAACCTTACTAAAAAATTGCAACTGGCAATTAATGCACTCCATCATGATGGGGTACTGCAAGCCATACCAGAGGACAATCTGTAAATGCATCCCAGAAGGCAGCCAGCTAGACCCATGTTTGCAATGATGTATAGGTAGGTTAAAATGGCACACTAAATGGCACACTAACATCAACATGTAAGTATACTCCACAGTCATGACAGGAGGCAGAGGCACAGAAAACTATGACTCACACTATCAGAATAGGGAGACACTTACGTGACATGTGTTGCTGTTGTGCAGATGTTGAGAGAGCTATGCAATTGAAAAACAGAGCATCACACATGTTGCTGAGAGGGTTATGTATGCTCTGTGTTGACAAGATAAGAGGCTGAAACATGTTGTGCCTTCACATCAGGTGTGTTTTCAAGTTCATGGCATAGTTCTGCTGCTGGAACACAAATACAACAATGTGGTACTAATTGTGAATTAATGTTAATGAGAAATGACATATGCTGTAGTGTTTGTGAAGGCAGGACATACCTTTGCATCCTGGAACACCTGTTTGAATACCTCCCCAGGTATCTGATGATCCGTACTGATGGTATGATGTGAGACCAGGAACATTGTTATCGAAGGGAGACAATGGTGGCCCACTGCCAGTGGCATTCCCTTCCTGCTCATTACAGCAGAATCTGTTGGCTGCATGAAAGATCATGTCAGAGCAACATCACTGACAGGCCTCTCTGGATTTAATATGATCACCCACAACATTGATCATCTTTGTAAAGTCAGTCCACATCTGATTCCTCCAGACAGTATAGCCCATCCGTCCAAGAATGCTGTGGCCATGCTGGCAAAAGAGCCTCAATAATTATTTCATTCTCTCAGTGTGAGAAATTGTCTCCTCTATTTCTGATGGACACATGTACATCTTAGACTTTATACAGGGATTCACATATTGACATAACAAGGTTAAAAGCATATGTCAGATGAATGGCCCACCTCTCATTTACAATGCCTAGCTATCAAAAACAATCCATGTCATGTACACCATTGTTATGTACAGATGATCTGAATGAAAATGAAAAACATGTCTGAATACAAAATCCATATGGCCTAACAATATCAGCACATCTACCAATCTATTTAACAATTTTGTATAGGTCATATGTGCAGAGGTGATATTTGAACCCATGTCAGAAGATATTACAGCAAAAAGAAGGGGGCAAACTTATAACCAATGTGCCACAAATCCAGTACTATAGCAATGGTGTTGCCACATTTAAATGCACATCTAAATAGAATCGGCTAATGTACCTCGAGAATGTAGACTGCATCTAATATATTACCGCAGTCAGTGACACACATCATAAAAAATGTTACTGTCATGATATGGTACACAACACGCATACTGGGATACAGAGATAGTGAAGAAAAAAGTCACCATATTAAAATGAACTGTTATGCACTCATGGCTACATATCAACACAATAAACAGTAAACATTCAAAGCTACCCTTATGTTGCCTCTATCAGATTAAATGCACTTACTACTACAATATTACTAAGCATCAGAGAGTATCTGTAAATTGGTCACTGATTGAACATATGACTTGTGGAAATCTTCGTAAGTCTTCAGTTTCCATAAACATACCACAGATACTACAGGTTAGTCATAAATAACTATGGATATATATTTAATTCCATCTATATCTATAGTTCACATGGGCTGTTTCCTTTTTATCCATATAACTGCATATGGGGAAAATCTCCTTGTCATTGATGCATACTTGCCCATGTGCATGCATATTGTTTAACTCTAGCTCCATTTTTATGTAACAGACTGACTTTAATGCAGACAATTAAAAAAAAATACACAAAACACATATTAGTGGATTTATACAGAATAATGATAACACAAGTATGTGATAATAGCAATGTATTCCACCACAAGAAAGACAGCAGGTGACAGCTTATCTTTTCAAGCTAACTCTAAATCAGCTATACCTTAAGCTGAGTTTAGCTATTTGTATGCAGCTTCTAAGTACCATTTGCACCATACATAATCAATGAAGTTCATTAACATTCACTGCTTTGGAATTCCATTTGCAAATGTCTATGTAAGTTCTCAAAACTCAGCACATTAACCAATATCTCAGCGTAAGAGTACAGTGCTCAGCACAACTGCCCAAAAGGTAGCAATAAACAGGAATATCTGTAACATGTATTTTATACAAACTGACACATCTAATGTTTATTTAATTAATTAATTGTCAATTGTTTGAAGTCATTTCCTGTTTGATAACAGATTAAGATATAAAAGGAAGTCAGGGTTGGGTAATTTGTAATGTTTTTTCTGAAGAAGTTCACAGAATTAAAAGTGGATGAAAGCGCTAATATACTGTTCTTGAGTGGTTTTTGGATTTGTATCCTAGGACTGGTTCTTTTTCTGTGCCCAGTTTCGTCCAATAGTCTGCCACCATCCTATATGCGCCAACTTTAAATGTAATATTGGTACAAATTCTTATCATACCATTGCTGCCTGCAAATTGACTGGGACCTCAGTTAGCATTTTTTGGAAGGAATTTTTCAACAACTTTCAACTGCAATAGTGGGAATGTCAACAAGGAGGAGGCTTTTAGCACATCCAGGCTCAGAAATGGACAGAGGAGAGGATCACCCAGATGCTCACCGTCTATGCTGGACATGAGTAGAGGATGCAAGCATGTCCCATGAACTTCTCAGTGATTGATATATGGAACCAGATTGTGAGGTAGCATCACAGACAGACTGGGATCTACCTGCTGGTCTGCCAGCACTATAATGACCTACATCAGAGGAACCCAGAGGATCTTCACCAGAGGGTTACAGTGGTCTAATGTCAGCCAGAATATGCATACAGTTAGTTACATAATACACACCTTAACATCTACATTGTATACAGTAAGCACATCTGCATCTGTGACCATTTCAAGTGTTTTCGCTGGTCATCTGTATTGATAATAGTAATGCAAAAGTAGGAATTTAAGTTTCACTCTTTAAAGTTGCTGTTAGTGTATTGACACATTCTGGGATCATCCGCAAATATACTGGGCCAGTGTACACATTAGGCAGGATTGTTGATTAAGACCGTACATTCATACAGACTTCACACATATAACTATTACTGCTATTCCATAATGTCTGCTTTTATAATCAGCAGTTAACTGCAATACCCCTTAACTCAGTTAATCAGTATTGCAAAGTGACTGCTGTTCTCTCATGTGTGGGTTCAAATCCCACTGTAGCCTATTTTTGAAAATATTGTCAGTTACTTATGTTATATTACACATCACATATGGAAGACTTATGGTTATTTGGTTAATTATACAGTACAGATTTTTATACATCTAGCATGGCCATTGTTCAATAATCCCTGTAGCACTTAGGCCATGGTGACAATGCATTTCTCCTTTATCCACACATCTAGAAACATCACATAGTATACTTCTGTATGTGTGAATACTGAGTAATATATATATATATATATATATATATATATATTAGTAAGCCCTACATTATACAAAATACAAAATTATTTTAATATCCATGTTTGCTCTGATCACTGTCATGAATTTAAGACCAGTGCAGGTCAGACTGAAACAATGCAAGTACAAGAGGTGTGGATCTGTAATCCTTATTCTGTGTTATGGCTGTAGGTTTACCACTGCATGTGGAGATGTGTGATATTGAATCACTCCGTGTGAGGTCTGTCTGTTAGACAGTTGGCAACCCATCTCGTGACATAGGGGTTTATGTTCAAGCTGGTGGGTTTTTCTGTAATACCCGAGTGGGGAATGGCGTCGAAAGCCTTGGGGAGGTCAAGGTAGGCTGTGTGAACCACCTTTCCCTCGTCTATGGCCTTGGTGACTATCTCAAAGAAGTCCACTGGGTTTAGTAGACAACAAAGCTGAACTGAGTCGGGTCAAGTATTTGGAGGTTCCCAATGTCTTTGTTAATGAGTTCCATGATGATGCGCTCCATAGCCTTGCAGACCAGGCTAGTCAGGCTTATGGGGCAATAATTACCAGGGTCAATTGTGGCCCCTCCTTTGTGGAGAGGAATAACCATTGCTGTGCACCATTCTATGGGCACGTAGCCTGTGGAGAGGCTGAGGTTGAACAGCGTGTTTAGGTGGGGGGTTAGTTCGTTCTGTAGTTTGTGCAAGACGCAGCCTGGGACACCATCTGGTCCCACTGACGCTGTGTTTTTGGCTTTTGAAAGGGCTGTTTTCACCTGTGCGTCTGTGATTTTTGGGACACTACACTTTTCTGGTATTGTTGTGGGCCCTTTTGGAGGTGAGAGGGGGGTGAAGTTTGCACTGAATCTATCTGCCAGGATGTTGGCAATATCAGTAAGTTCAGTATATTTTGTGCTATTTTGCACTAGTTCAGTGCATATCTGTGAGTTGCCACTTAGATTCTTAACATTGCTAAAGAAGGCTTTGTGGTTATCTTTTTAATCCTTGGCTATTTTTCTTTCGAAGTTAGCCTTGGATGATTTCATGAGGGACCTCAGTTTCTTACTGATACTGATCAGGGATGTCTTTCCTTCTTGGGATTTGCTTTTTTTCTGAACTAGTTTCCTCCTTCTATTGTATAGCCTGTTTATTGCAGGGGTCCACCAAACTGGTTTCCTTCTCTTAGAGGAGTGAGTCTTGGTTGTGCTAGGGATAGCATGATCCATGCATCCTTGTAGGTACTCATAGAGTGCATTTGTAAAGGTTTCTGCATCTTGGGCAGCGTTATCCTTTACCATGGGGGCTGTGAAATTTACCACCTCTGTCTTAAGTAAGGTGGTTTGCTTTGGAAAAGTTTTTTTACTGTGGTTTCCTTAGTTGGGGGTGGTAGTGGAGTGTGGACATCCAGAGTGATTAGTTTATGGTCTGATATAACCAATGATGGGTTGACCTCCGGTGTGGAACACCTGTCGCCCATGTTAGTGATGACCAGGTCCAATATGTTTTCACCTCTGGTAGGGGAGTTTACCAGCTGATTAATAGCTTATTCTTTTTCAAAATTACTTTTTAATGTTTATTTTTGCAAACTATGACAGTTAAACTCAGTGTGCTGACACATACTAATGTTATAAGGTGGATAAATATGTATTCTGTCATTATTCTATAGAGTTTTACAGCATTTAAGGCAATGTGATGTCCAGTAGAACAAACAGCTAAGCAACTGGACAATGTAAATGTTTCATGAATATGTGTGGGCCTGAATCTCAGTGTAGCATATTTTGGATGATATCTTTGCAGTTCGGCATTTCCTATTTAACAACAGATATGGGAGATCTATACTTGGTTGGTAAGTTATGCAGTACAGATTTTTACGTATCTAGCATGGCTGTGGTGCATTGATTCCTGTAGTGCTTTGTCCACATATGAATACATATATCTCCATTATCCACAAAGTTTCTAGAAACATCATATTTCTATTAATAATGATGTATGTGTTAATGCTGGGTAATACATACATATGTTACCTATACAATTTGAATTGCACAATAATATGTTATAATCCATTAATGTTTTTTCTTTATTGACTACCCTCCAATCTAAAGGGTATAGATTATATATTCGAAGTTTCAAAACTTTGAACCTCATATATTCGACAACATATGAGTGAAGTTTGAAACTTCAAAAATATAATAAAAAATTAAAAAAAAAACGTACCTGAACACTCTGAGCAGGGGGGCAAGCCCCCCTGCACCCCAGCTCCCCCACACCCCCTTACTTAAATATGTCAACTCCGAGACTGCACTTCAGTGCAGAAAAGGGATATTTTCCCATTCTGCACCGTACAGAGCCATTGCTTTTAACCTTAGAACTTTTCAAAGTTCAATCATATGGTGTCGACCATATGACATTTGAACTTTGAAAAGTTTGAATAATTAATAGGGACCCTATCTAAATTATATGTGCATGTATTAAATCACATAGCTAAACAGTAATTCCTATAATGTGTATTTATATGTTTCAGCTGCAAATATTGTATTGCAAACTATGACAGCTGGAACTCTGAAGTCATACGGTTGTGTCTTATTGCTGCGAGCAATGTGCTGACATGCAGTCATGATTGCATACTTTTGTTGTTCAAATGCACAGGGCATCACAGCACTTGTATTTTTTTACTTGTCATGTAATCTACAAACATAACCACATTTTATTGTGCATATTCACGTAGATGAGTTTTTTTAACTTCCATCAGTCCATGTAATCACAGCCATCATGGAATAACTAAACAGGTAGGGTTGA
Source organism: Protopterus annectens (assembly GCF_019279795.1). NCBI lineage: Eukaryota > Metazoa > Chordata > Ceratodontiformes > Protopteridae > Protopterus > Protopterus annectens. The sequence goes on along the minus strand of NC_056746.1, from coordinate 1,048,016,523 downwards.
GATTTGTACTGTAAATGTAGGTGACAGTTGTAGGCTTGAATCTTCATTCTTCCAGTCTGTATACAGTAATCCTCATGTGTACACACAATGAATGAATGTGCAAAACATGTTTTATGTCAAGGCTAGATGACATGTAATATTCACTGTTTCACTGTTTTGCTGTTGTATATAACATTCATTATATATTTACCTGAAACAATCCTGTTGCTGTAATAATCCTGTTTTTCTGTTTGCAGGTGATGAAGGCCATGATCAAAATAGTGTGCTGTGCATAGAGCACATGCATAGGCTTGAGCAGCAGCAGAGGAAGAGAGGCATGTATTATCACTGTCCACTTTATTTCTCCATTAACACCCCTAGCATAGTTGAATCTTCAGATATAAATGTGTATTCTTTGGACCTTCAGGCATGCTAATGTTTATACCAGACTACCCACAATGCATCTTCAAGGTAAGTGTAATAGTCATTGATTTACTGTGAATAACAGTAATATGTATATAAATGTAAGTTCAATGTTGTCTTGGGAGTTACCAGCAGGATTTTTTGGATGACTTGAGTTTATGCTATTTTAGTTGACACAACCTAAATGACAGACATCTGTTTAACTGTCTTATTGTTTTTAATTTGCTTGTTCTAGGTATGAGTTGTTTACACTGTTATTGCTGTTTGACTAGTAGGGAGTGGTTATCCGTGAATGTTATGTTTTGTATAGCTTGGCTTTTCTATTACTGAATGGGTGCTTGCTGTTCTATTGTTCGTAATGTTAGATATTTGGGATGTGCTTGAGTTTCGTATATCTTTTAATGCTGTATAACTGCACTGTGATGGTTTGTTAAACACAATATTATATACCATTTGCACTCACTGTTGTACCACAAGCCACTCATGCATTTCTGGTACGTCTGAAGTATTACGTAGTATAATCAGGATCATCATTGCATTGTTTTAACTGTACAAGTACATATATAAGAATAATACAAAGATAGGTAGTGACAGTGATACATTTGTTGAGGGACAGTTTGTGTGTGTGTGATACACATAAATTCTAGCTGTTGCTGTGCTTGCTATTGTGCAGTTCTAAGCCTTTCAATTTCATTCCAGTTATATGATGTGATGTGATGTCACCCATTAACCATGTTGCATTGCTCATGTCATTTGCAAATACCTTTTAAGTGTACCATTACTTATTTTTTTACAATATATTTTGAACACATATATTGTACACATTGGATGTAAACATGACACATTACTTACACATAAAGATACATTATAGTGGAAATGTAAATGCCATATTGCCACCTCAATGTAAATGTGTGAGGCATACATTGAGTAACGAATATTGGTCCATATCATTGAGAATTTTCTTTTAGAGGTTATGACTAGTATTGGTGGAAGGTTTATATGGTAACAGGGTTACACCAATGTAAACGTATGTTGTTAGTGTCATTGTTAATTTATACTGTACAAAGAATTTTGGAATGAAGCATCATGTCAGTATTGCATGCCAGAGTGGTATGGCATACTTGCCTGTGTGTTGTATATATGTGCGCGTGTGTTTTGCATGTATACTAATGACTGATATGTCAGTAAATTAATAAACAGTAGCAGAATTCTGTCTGACAAACTGAGTATTGCATCCCATGTAAGGGTCTATATTATAACATCAAAGTCTAAAAACATCGAATGTTATAATATCGACCCCATTCAATCGAAACACCAGAAAACCGAACAGTCAGAATAGCAAATTTTTTTTCCCAGGGAAAAAATTTGCTGTTCCAACAAACATACACACAACTCAAGCACACCAAAATAAATAATCCACACACATACACTTCATGAAACCCTACACTAAACCAGACATACACCACTAGCTACCCACTTACCTTAATCCAACCCTAACCCTAAGGTCCCTAACTATCGCAAACTCACCTTACCCGCTCCCTAACTCACCTACCCCACCCTAACCCTCACGTCCACACAATCGCACATTTACCTGACCTGCGCCCTAACCCTAACTCACAACCCACACCCAATCGCACACTCACCTTCATTCGCACACTTACCTTAACCCGGTCCGTAACCTTCGCTCCACAGTTGAGGAAATAGTGAAGCTGCAGAAACAGCCCACTGAATACTTTCCCTAGGAAAGTATTCGGTGTTCTGCAGCTTCGCTATTTCAAGCGTTCGCTCCACTGGGTTCGATATTACAACATTAGAAGTTTTTGAACTTCGATGTTATAATATAGATCCCCCATGTAATCCACTGGAGTAACATAATGACAATGTATGATGGGCATATGACCTACAAATGGCCTTCTATTCATATCATCACTATATGGATATTAGGACATTGGAAATGTTGCATAATCATGACCATGCATTTAATTTTGTCAGAACTTTGTTTCTTTTGTTATACAACATGTAAATAAAACCTATGGGCCATATCTTCTGACAATTATGTTGTAATGAAAAAATTTATATACTGTGATATACCTTGAGCAAATATTTCACATGTCCTGGTCTCATATGCCCTGATGATGTTAATCGCATATCATGTAGTGTCTTTACTATTATGTAGGTGCACATCTGATTGTGTTTTATTACAGACATGTTTTGCATTTGACTGTGATATACGTTATGTACCATTTTGTATTTTAGTATGGGCTGAATTCATCCCTTACATCACATATACTGTTACAGTTGGATAAGGTCATACCGTACTGTAATATCACATACATAATAGTTTCCACATGTAGATTGTGTAAGTTTGTACAGTATGTTGAGTAGTCATTGATTTCAGTGAATACCTCTTATGTATGTAAGATGTTTTTTCTCCCATCTTGAACTTTGACAGAGTGTGGGACCCATGGCAGCTCATCATCTGTATGTCAAAGACAATGATCCAGACCACTGCCAGGTAATTCTGGCTCTATGGACATCACCCTAGATGACCATGATGAGGACAATAACGATGATGATGATGATGATGAAAGACTGGGGCCAGACGTGCTATGGTTTCTGCTGCTCATCATAGAAAATGTACACCACCATGCCAGGGAAATTATTTTTGGGACCAGATTTAGGATGTAGTGACATACATCTTCCAGATGCAAATGAGGGACCTGATGGGTAACTTCTTTCAGGATGTGCCGCAGGCCATGTGCGGCTCCTTCCAGGAGATTGTTAGAGAGATTTTTTTTGTGATGTTTGACCCCATCAGTATTTCCCCTCAGGATCGTAAGTATTGTCTGTGCATATTGCTGTCATGCTAATGCACACTACATATATCATGTCATATGTGGCATTATGATGTACTGCAGTATGATTACACATTACCAAATTACACATCCTGTAACCAATATTATTTACATAATCATGCTTTCATTACTGCACACACTGCTCCATATGGACAGGGGAGCTACACCTTAAATGTGTGTGTGTGTGTGTGTGTGTGTGTGTGTGTGTGTGTGTGTGTGTGTGTGTGTGTGTGTGTGTGTGTGTGTGTGTGTGTGCTCCTATGCAGCAGTGTAGCATACTGTTGTTATATTCGACATGCTCTGGCCCTGTATGTGACAGATATGACTGTTGCAGTTAATTTAATGGAAGTAATGGAAGTGAGATATAGTTGCTCTGCTTGTGCTGCTCTGCTGTATACTAAGATGGGATGACAGCAAGTCACATACTACATCATTCCCATTGTTCTCATACAACACAGTGAGTATGCTGTGTTTATTTGCACATGTTATCCATGTGTATGCATTGCACCCATTTCTGTATTGGTTGTTGCTGCCTTATGTCTGTTTAACAAATTGACAGGTCTTTGCTTATGTGATTTACATAACACTGTGTCATATAGTCACAATGGCACAATCGCCTTGTGTGTGGCAGGAAAAGGCAAATATTGTGCAATATTGCATGACTTTACTGTGACTAGTATATACGAGCATGTATCCTTCAAACGTTGCATTGACATTCACTGGTTCATTAGTGAAAACACAAAGGTGCTGATTTCTTTAACATCATTCATAACTCCCTTGCTTGTTCTTATCTTGCTTTTGTCAATGGATGGTCTTTTTGATAATACCTTATATTATGACATGCATACACAGGTTTGCATACATGTCCATATGTATGCATTTGTATTTCCTGTGCATGGATTTACACGGATGCATGTGTCTGACCACATATGACTGATACACAACCACCCTTGTAACATGTGACAGGTTACATGTACTTATTCCATTTTTTTGCGCTGTACTTTTGTTCACAGAACTATCTTTTGATCATTCTTACACATGTATGGTGCTATTTACATCAAGAACAGTGATTGTGGCACCTCACCTGTTAGCATGGCTATATATATATATATATATATATATATATATATATATATATATATATATATATATATATATATATATATATATATATATATATATATATATATATATATATATATATATTTATATATAAATATAGATAGATAGATATACATATACATATATATATATATATATATATATATATATATATATATATATATAATATATAAATATATACATACACACATACATACATACATGTGATGCACAAAGTACTTTTGTTGTGCACTTATGCCTCTTGCTGGTTAACTACTGTGTTTGTATCATTTGTACACAGAAATGTTCATAACATCACCAGTCCACTATGCCCATGTGACATACATTGGCCATTTGCTTCAATGTACATTATGAGGACTTGCAGTCCATCCTGTGTTGTGGGCACATGCATGTGCAATATGTCTGCTTAAGTAGGGTAGTGCTTCTTTATTCTGTCCCTACTTTCTCTTGCTGTTATTTCCTCATTGATGTGGGTCTGTGTTGTCCATGTCCCATCCCCGTTATAGCTTTGGCCTACATGTTGCACATATACATGGCATATGTATGTGTATGTGTACCTTCCTCTATGTTATATGCATGGAAGGTTGTGGCAATTGATTTGATTCCATCATTGTTCATGTTGTACTTCTGTGTTGAGTATTACCCAGGGATTTGTTTGCTTCCTTCCTATGCACAGGCTGGCATTCCTTAACTGTCAAACATATATATTTATCACCATTTACATTATATTTTATGCCATTGGTATGCGTATGTGTGATGAAACTTCTTTCTCATTGGATCATGTTATTTCATTGCATGTCACACATATACATTGTATACCTGATGACCCAGCTGTGTTGCCTCTGACATGGCATGTGCCATTGAGATATGGATCCCTTTTCACTTGCGTTTGTGTTGCATACACTTACGTATGTATTACAGAACCACATTAATTCTTTGCTGTGGCACTGTGCTCATCTGTTTGCCCTTCACATGCAGGGTTGGAGGAACCAGACTGCGTTCCACTTGTCTCCTCCTGCATTTTCCTATCTGCATTTGCTCATGCTTGCTGTTGCTTGACTTACACTTGCACTGCTGCCAGCTTAGTGGATGATTGCATTCGATATCCACTGTGTACAGCAATGATTGCACTCCCAATTTAGTGTTCTCCAACACACACATGTCATTGGTCATGTAGATTCTGGTATTACTGGTAAACAGTTTGCAACATCTCAACAATGAGTTGTCCATTGGTACATAAGTGTTTTAGTGTTGTACCAAGGCTAGTATACATCCTTACTCAGTTTGTCCATTTTCCTTCACCCATGTTCTAAAGTCTGAGTATCTTACCTCTCCTTTATGTGTATTTCTAACCTTTGTCTGTCATGTCATGTGATACTTATATGTTTATACCTGCTGTTTTAACCTCCTCCTCTTTCCATGTCTTTTCCATTCCATCTGTTCTCCAAAAAGCAAAATATCAGCGCCTATTCTCACTAAAAAAAATGCCATGATTGCCCTTTGCCTTATCTAATTTTTTTTTGTATTAGAAATTTTGCATATTACATCAGATTCCACAAATTGTGTTGGGTGTATTTATATATGTCTGTCTATGAATTATGAAGCTGTCCATAATTGCTTGTATATATTTGTCACTTTTCAGACAGACTGATGCACATTTCTATTCCTTTAGTATTTTTCACTTATTACTGTAAGTTCCATTGCGCTAGTATAAGTTCCATAGATGTGCATTGGTAATGCACATAGATATACCTTACTTTATGAGCAACTTTTCTTGGCATACAGTTTGACGTGACTGCTTGAGGTTGCGCTGACATTGCTGATTGTGTCAGCTTTGCTCTGAGTTACTTTCCATACACTGAGGCATATTTGCTTATTACTCAGTTAGCTGCAATTTTTGTATAGAATTTGGTGCACTCTGCCAAATTCCCCAAACTTTATTGACTCCGACCCACAGTCGTTACAAAGATGTATATGCTGGCACATAAGTTCTTTAAATGACAGGAAATGTTAATAAGTAATTCCTTTGTATCAATAAGCATGAAAATGTCACAGAAAAGTATTGTTATATTCTGCAGTGACCTTAAAAATCTGTTTTGCCTTTTGCAAATTTATGTATGTGCTGAGTATTTTAATCACATATTAACAAATATCTTCTGTAAGACTGCTAACAAACAGAATAATTACACAGAAGTATGGTACCTATATTAGTGTTTGTAAGCCCAAAAGCTTTGACATTCCTAGAAAACTCAGCACATACGCATGCCTGCTCACACTGTTTAGAGGAGCTCTGCAAATGTCAGTTATATAAAACTTGATATGTATACCTGTGTGTAGTATTAAACTGACTTTCCTTAAAACTGAACTTTGTGTAGAAGTATACAACATGGCACTTAGGCATTAGTTGTAGTATGCTTTCTCTAAAAGAACAATGATACCTCCTCTGATAGCCATGATTATTATAATAATAATGTTTTACATTAACCAATTAATGGCTTCTTCTACCTGAAAGGAGCAATTAACTGAAAGGAGGAACATGTTGGAGTTCTGCCAGAATCTCTTTATTTCTTATTAATAAGCCTCTTCAAACATTTCTATGACTCGATATTTAATAGGAATGCAAGTGGACTTTTTGGCATAAAATTTAACAATTTAATTACCTCATATGTCAGATGACTAGTAACTGATGAATGATAGACAACGAAATGCAATTTTGTGGTACATTTACGAACATTAACAGATGTATCAGAAAAAGGTGGAACAATCCTGGAAACAAAATGGAAACAATGGGACAAAGCTTGAAGTCTCATAGGAGATAAACAATACCAAGAAATTCTATAAATTATATATTGTCAATAGCTCAGGAAACTCCTCTTATAATTCATTTTTCCATTGCTTGATTTTTCTGTTATTTTCTCACTTGCTATACCTTCTGCAACTTCTGTTTTTGAAATGTTGGGGAACAGGATATTTAAGTCTTTATGAACTGAATGTCCAAAAGAGTAAGGAATAATCACTGGAAATATATGCCCAATTGCAGTTTTTGTGGTAGTGGAATCATCATAATGCCATACAGGTGTGGCTATAGATTTCAGACCTTTACAGACTGCAGTCTGGCTCACTTAGGAAGCAGCATAAGGGAATATACCTATACTGACCAGCCAACAGAGACACGGAAAATAAGTAATCAGACACAGAGATAAGGAGAACAAACATTCTGTATCTGGTCCTCACCAACATGTCAAACAGATGCACTTCCGCAACTGTCTGACCCTCATTAGTTAAAAGTGACCACAAATCAGTCACCTTTGAGCTGGCACTAACACCAGAACTCACAAAGGGTGAAATCAGGCTAAAAACTTCAGCAAGGCAAACTATACCCTCCTAGGTGAAGATATAAAAGCATTCCAAGCCTCAGTGCAAGCTGGAAGTGGTAACTACGCTAAAGCTTTCACTAAAGCCCTGTACAATCACTTGAATAAGTGTATAAACTTGACCATACCAGAAAGAATAAAAGCCAGAGCCCCAAGTAAAAACAAGCTGCCATGGTGGACATTCAGCATCAACAAACTTTACAATAAATGCAAAAACTTACTGTCCAATAAAACAAAGGCAAAGCCCCAACAATGGAAAAGCACCCTCCTCAGCTTCCACAGGCAACTTGTCAAATCCTCCAAGGGCTCCTTTGAGAGAAACTTAGCAAGTACGCCAAGGATAACCATAAGGCCTTCTACAACTATGTACATAACCTAAAGGGTAGGACCCAAGCATGTACAGAACTAGTGGCCAATGGTATCAACCACACACTGACCCCACAGAGATAGCAAACCTACTAGTGGATAGGTTTGGCAAAGATTTCACTCCCTTATCCTCTCCTAACTTACAACAAACCTTCCCCCAATCTCCTCCCACCCTACATATCTGAAGAGCAGGTCCTCAAAGCCTTGTCCAAGGCAAAAAACACAGCCTCTATGGGATGAGACAACATCCCAGGCTGTCTTCTAAACAGGCTAAAGCATGAAATAGCATCAGCACTAAGTACCCTTTTCAATCATATCCTTACTACAGGCTTTGTTCCTGTGGAAAGGAGAACAGCAACATAGGTGGCCTAGCAAAAGACCTGTGGAATTACAGACCCATAAGCCTGACCAGCCCCATCTGTAAGGCCATGGAATGTATCTTTATGGACCTCATAAATAAAGACATAGGTGACCTCCAAACCCTGAAACCTACCCAATTTGGTTTTGTGAAGGGCACATCCTGTTAAATATTAAATCTGGTGAACTTCTTTGAAAATGTGACCAAGGCCATTGATGAGGGCAAATCTGTGCACACAGCATACCTCAACCTTTTGACATAATTCCACATTCAAGCACTACCGATAAACTTAGCAAACTGAATGTAAACCCCTTTGTTGTAACATGGATTGCCAACTGGCTCACAAACCGGGCACACACTATCAAAGTGACTCCACATCAGCCAGCAGACCTGTTACTAGTGGGGTGCCACAGGGGTCAGTGCTGGCCCCCCTACTGTTTGGTATATACTTCTCAGAAGTTCGGGTCAAAACTAAGGGGTTGTGGCTGACCAAGTTTGCAGACAGCTGCAAATTAGGTACAAGCATTAAATCCCCAAATGATGTCCGTATACTCCAGGATAGTCTCACGCAGACCATTGACTGGTGTATTAGTCAAAGTCTCAAACTGAATGCAAAGAAATGCATCATCATTCCCTTCGGCACAAACAATGTCTCCTCACACTATCAAATCAACAACAATACCCTCCCTAAGTACCCATGAAGTGGTAAGAGACCTGGGATCAAAAGTTGACTGTGACCTTAACTTCTACCACCTTGTGTCCACTGTAGAAGGAACGCTTTCTATGTAGCACACTTGATTAGTAAAGGCATCACCTTGAGAGAAAAATAAGTTCTAACACCCCTATATTTGGCACTTATCTGGCCTATAATTGAGTATAACTCCCTATTTGGCATGTGCCACACTAAGCATCTGCAGCAATTAGACCTCAGAGGTTTCTAACAAAGAAGATCAAGGGGCTCCAGCATGTGACTTACACAAACTGACTAAAGTCCCTGTCACTATAATCCATATTATATAGACTTCTTAGGTGAGACTTATGCGTGGCCTACAGAGCAATCCAGTACATTGCTGCATATCAGTAAATCAAATGGGACTCCAGCATGTGACTTACACAAACTGAGAAGTCCCTGTCACTATAATCCATATTATATAGACTTCTTAGGTGAGACTTATGCGTGGCCTACAGAGCAATCCAGTACATTGCTGCATATCAGTAAATCAAATGGGACTAGGGCTACCCATTCCAGGGACCTAAATATGGTCTGTGACTTAAACAGAACATGCTGGAGGGACAGATTTATCTCTCAGTGACTGTCGTGTCTTTGGAACAGGCTACCAATTCATGTGAAGCAGAGCTCCTCTATAAAACTATTGAAGAGGAACCTGGACAAGTGGATGGAGCACCATGGACATGAGCAATCATCACTAAATGAAATCTTGGGTATTGATTAGCATTTCTATTGTATTACATTGGAATGAAACAGCTAGGCTTAAAATCACCTCCGGGTCAATAGCCTAGTAATCTCGTATGATCTTATGTCATAGCAATGAAATACAAATATGATTCTTTTTACCTGATTCTGTTAAGTGTTCTGTATTCTCACTAGTTACTGAATCACTGTACTAACATGATTGAGTTAAGTTAGAAAAATACCTGGTGTATATTTTATTGAATATGCTGCATGAGGAACCTTGGTAAACTAACAATATCTATGTTTAAAGGTACAAAAATACCCAAACTGATGAATGAATGAATGAATGAATGAATGAATGAATGAATGAATGAACAAGTAAATGAGGTGCAATCATAAATTAATATTACCTATCCTTGAAGCTGCAGCACAGGAAGTCAAAACTGCATATCAAGAAAAGGTGAGACAGCGCTCATTATAAGGCAGTTGTAAATGCTAATGATGTGGTCAAAATGAGTTAGAGTTCATGGAAAGCAGGACTTTACCTTGAATACTTTTAAAACAGACAGTTTGGCTCTGGAATCTGTTTTTCACTGTTTGTGGAAGACAAAAATAACAAAATTAACAGAATATCCATAATGGAGGTCAGGTATATCAGAGACTATCTGCAGAAGTGAACTTGATTGTAGAGTATATAAGTTGTGTACAACGTCAGAGAAAGCAGCCTCTTGTAGATAAATGTAAATACACACACACATATATGTAAAAATACACACACTCACATATAAATATATATAAACATATATTTATATAAGCAAAAGGTAACATGGTTCCAAAGGCAAACCATTCAGTAAAACCCACACACACACATTTGTGTAAAAACACACACACTTACGTATAAATACATATAAATATATATTTACATAAGCAAAAGATAAAATGATTCCACAGATAAACCATTCAGTAATAACTGCAAGAAAGACTCAGCCAAGCTAGAGTCCTCAGCGTATTAATATCCTAAACTTCCTGTAGTGCGGGCCCGTGGGATGTATGCAAATGACATCTTAAGGACGTAGCAGTGTTTCAGCTACATATCTTTTGAATGCCCATGACCTTTGACCTCTTACTTTTTAAGTCTTTATGGGTACATTCAGGCAATAAAGCCAAAACTAAGTGTAATGTCAGTACACACACACACACACACACACACACACACACACACACACACACACACACACACACACACACACACACACACACACACACACACACACACACCATATGTTTCAAGCTCAGCATACTGCTAAGGAACAGAGGAGATGACAGAAAGAAAAAGGACAGGGAGATAAGTACAGTATCTAGAAAGAAAGACAGCATTATAAGTCAGAAGAAAGATACAAAGAGAAAACATAGATGATGTGTGCATTCATGTGCTGAGGTACATGGTCTGGTGATCACTTCAATGAGTGAAAAGGAACTAAAGGGTCGCACACAGTGAAATCCAAAGCCACACAGAAGCTAAATTTCCACTGTACAGAAGAGGAACTATGAAGAACAAATGAGATGCAGGCCGGTGAGAAAGAAGGCTTATTACTTATGGTAACAACTGTTTTCACTGCCAGTTCAAGTTAACAAGTTTTCAGTTATTGCTTAAATAGCTGAGTGGAGCAGTATTATAAACAAACTTAATTCCCTATTTTGAGAGGCTGTTTCTGAATGCAGTGAAATGTCATAATACACTTTGAATATTCTGTTTGAGTATTCAAACTACAGTTGCCTTATCGCTGACATTAATATCAGGCTAGCAAGAGCAATATGACTTAAAGCAGCAGTACTAACAAAATGACAATACATTACATCGATAACCACCCCTTCCCGTGGTCATTTTCTAGCCGTTTAGCTCATGTTCTTGCCAGGTGTGAATGATGGATTCTAAGAAAATGTGAACAAGCTATTTTTTCTTACGTAAGAGTTATTGTAGAAGTGGAATGCGTCACACCTTCCCTTGATTATAGACTGTAGTTTAAGGAATGAAATAAATAACTGATGAAAAATAGCAAGTGCTGTGGAGCTTGTATGCTCTCAGTGGCTGTACACCACATTGAAGAAGCAGTGGAAATTATGAGAAGTGATGTTTAATACTTCATTTCTTAGATCACTGTCACTGATCCTTTCCCATAAATCTTTCATTCCTGTATATTCACCCAGCTGCTTCAAAATATTCACAGTATCCCACCTGCTTTCACCTGAACAAGTAAATTGTTCTATTCTTTCATTACTGCTGAGCCACATCTCACTAAATCTTGCACTTCCAGTCTTTCAGGTGATTCTACCCCCAGAAGGTCTGGCAGTTCTCAATGGTGCATCTATTTTGAATCATGTGAGTTCTTCATGCGCCTTAGCATTCTATATGCATACACCATGTCTCCTGTCTGTAGTTTTCTAATTTTTTTACAAAAGGACTCATATCAGTTTTGTTTCATGCATTTGAAAGTATTCTAATGACTTTTTTATTTTGCCTGAGCTTGTTTGCCTGCTTGCTTACTACAAATTTCAGTGATATGTTTAGCATTCTTTGAGTACAAATAATAAGGTAAGGGTATGTGGGTGAAACCCCCACTTGGTGGGTTGCAGAGATGGTTGCCCCATGCCAACACAGTGATTTGTATTTGAGAGGGCAGTGAGTTTCATGGACTGTTTTTGAGTACTGCTGAAGTAATCCTTCATGTAGTCAAAACAGTTTCCTGCTTTGGTATACAAAGTAATGTTTCCACTCATGTCACTTTATTAAGTTTGTTACTTCCCTGTCGTTTCTAATTTATGAGAGCTCTGCACCTTCAGGAAACCCACACTTAACCTGAAAATTTAGTTTTACTTTGTACAACCTACTTTTATGGAGTGTTAATCAGTTATGAAACACTAAGACACAGAAGAAAATTTTAACCTGCATAATTCTATACAGCAGTTAGGAACAAGCCTTTCCTGGTTAACTAGCATTGTTACTTTCATAACCCAGGCAGACATTTACAAGTATTTCTAGCCTATACTAAGAATACACACATAAAACTCATTTTTCTTACCAGTTTCTTTTTTCTTCTTTGGCTTTCAGTTTTGATACCATACATAACAGTTGCTTCAGTTACTACAGCCATATTTTACTATCCCTACTGTCACTGACCTCGGGTCAGTAGTTTCTGGTGATGTGCTGCTGTGCCTTTAGGAAGTGGGGTATTTTCCTTTTCAGCATTGCTCTAGTTGGCTTCCTGGATCAATGCATCTAAGAAGGCTGCCAAGTTACTAGGGCACATCCAGATGACAGACAGATTTAAGTACTGCAGTACCACAGCCTTCTAGAATCTCCCAGTGTGATGGGTTGCTCACGAAGGCCCAGTAGTTCAATCTCTTAATAAGAGGTCTGGCTATTGGTTACATCATGTTCACTTCCGGCTGGCTCTTCAGCAACATGACTATGATCTAAAGCTTATTCCACTAACACAGCTTGCATTCTACCACGTCAGTCTTTCAGTCCTAATAAAATGGCAATTTGCACACTAAAGGGAATGACTGTCATTATTTCTTGCTTCAGAGGAACTTATCTGACGAGATGCAGATTTATAGGTACAGGTATAGGTACACATCACTTTTTCACAGACATTTACAAAACCAACAAGAACACAGAATTTTCTTCTAGTGATTTAAAAATTCAGTCTTGATATTATCAGTATGCAAAGAACCACAGAAACAGTTGCATTTTATTTTGCAGGAGTAAGGAGAATGCAGTTTCCTTTTTTTCCTCAAATATTTTTTTATTTTCAATTAAAATAACATTTACATAATATTTTTAAATATCATTTTAAACAACTATATACAATATTTACAATAGCCTGACTTTCAATTATATACACTGTATGTTATTAAATATAGAATTAACAGATCAGTTATGAGAGATACAATATTGATTATTGCAGAGTGTCCAACAAAGATATAACTTTCTTCCAGTGGCCTGGGATAGATTCGTAGTTCTTTGATTTTTTTATTTCCATCGATGCAGTTATCTTCAGTAAAGTGTAGAATTCTTCAAAGGTTGGGGGCGTATTTGAATTCCACCTTCTGGTTACACATTTCCTAGATATAGTAAGTATTGTCCATAACAAATACATATTTGTCTTATTCAGGTAAGGACCTTCATTTACATTTAGTATAATCAATACTTTAGTTAAGGTAAAGATTCATTAAATAAAGCTTGTAAAAAATGATTGATTCCATTACAACATGATTTAATTTTATTACATTCATAAAAAATATGAATCCAGTCTGCTTTATTTGACTTTTCACACCTCCAGCAAAAACCATTTATAGTAGTACTGATCTTTTTAATTCTATCTGGTGTTAAAAATGCTCTATGCAAGTATTTCCAGTTAAATATTTTCCAGTACTGTGTGTTAGAGGTGTAATTAAGTGATAGTAAGATGTTAGTTTTAATTTCTTCCGTTAACTGCAATGACTGACCTTTTGTTAAGAACTGCCAGTATGATGGTTTGGGAATTGTTTTATATGTTATTAACTCTTTATATAGATTTGAAATGGAATTTTTTTTTTCACAACTATTATATATAAATTCATACAGAAAACTTATTAGATTTGGAATATCTTTAAATGATGAATTATTAATTAATCTGCAAAAATCTTGAGTGTACATTAGAATGCTTTGTAAAGTTAACCAGTCCTGTGTTGGAATATTGTAAGTAGTTTTTATCATATGTATATGTAAAACATTTAATTTATTTACACATTGAAACCAGCATAAGAATCCATTTTGTTCCCAGGAGGTTATTGTTTCCCTATATATTTTGTGAGGAAGTTCTTAGTGATGGTAAATGGGGTTAAAAGGTCAAACCAAAGTTTTAGATCTACGTTTGCATTGATGTTTCCTAAAGGAATTTTTGTAATGATGAATCAGTGTTGTTTTAGAAGGTTTTGTTATATTATATTGTATACTTATGCATAGTATGTACCAGGGTTTGTTTGATTTGTCTACTATAACATTTTTTAACAGATTAAATTCATTCGTTAATATAGCCGTTGTTAATTCTTTCCAGTTGGCAAAATAATTTGGGTTTATCCAGTCTATTGTAGTTTTAAGCACAGATGCTTTTATATATGTTTCTATTTATGGGAAGTTCAATCCTCCTTGTTTCCAGGGTCGAATGTGATGAATTAGAGCTACTCTATTCTTTTTGGGATAACATAAAAATGTTATTAAACATGAGTTTATTTCTTTAAGAATGCATCTTTCAGGAATTAACTGTATTGCTAATGCTACATATAGTATTTTTGGCAATAAGACCATTTTTATTAATTGCAATCTGTCTTCAGAAGTTAATATAATTTTCTTCCACTTTTCTATATATATTTTTATTGTTTCAATAATGTTTTTATAATTTATTAATATTGTTTTGTTTATATTTTTGCATAACACTAGTCCTAAATAATTTAGCGCAAGTTCTTGTTTTCCTATGATGGATTTATCTGTAACTTGCAGTTCTTTTTTCTTATTTAAAAATAGAAATTTTGATTTTGATCTATTAAAGTGTAGACTTGAAATCTTATAAAATTTCTCCATTACTTCTTCTAGCTCTCCTAATGACTCTCTGGAATTTGATAGGGTTAATAAAATATCATCAGCAAAAAGCATTACTTTAGATATGTACTGGTCATAGACTTCTATTCCTTTTATTCTTGGATTATTGCATATTATTTCTGCAAGTATTTCTATAGCCAAAGCAAATAAAATAGGAGAAAGGGGGCATCCTTGTTTAGTACCTTTCGTTATATGGATAGATTCTGAGGTGAAAGGACCTAATTTAATGTAGGCTAAGTTATTAATATATATGTTTTTTAGCAATAAGATGAAGGGAGGAGGAAATTCAAATAATGCTAAAGTTTTAAATAGATATTCCCAGTTGAGGGAATCAAAGGCTTTTTCTATGTCTAATCCGATTACAAGTGTTTCTCTATCTTCTTTATTCACATAATCTATAAGAGTAAATATCCTTTTAATATTATCATGTGTGGGCCTGTTATATAAAAATCTAGTTTTATCATTATTAATTGTCTTTGAAAGTGGGATTTTCATTCTGTTAGCTAGGATTGACATGAATATTTTGTAATCATTATTCAGTAATGATATAGGTCTGTATGAGGTGCAAAGGTCTGATGGTTTATTATCTTTAAGAATTGGTGTTATGAGAGAATATTTCCATGAGGGTGGTATTTTTGCTTCTGACTGGACTTCTAGCAAAGTTTTATGAAAAAGGGGAGATTACTGATGAAGGGAAGAGTTTGTAAATTTCCATAATTATACCACCTATCCCTGGAGCTTTGTTAGATTTACTTTCTTTTATCTTGTCAACAATTTCTTTGTAGGATATAGGTTTTTGTAGGTCTAGTTTTAAGTTTTCGGGAATTTTTTTATATTGATAAGGTTTGTATTTAAGTTTATTTGGTTGGTATCTAAATCTTCTTTTTTGAAGTGTTCCATATAATGGAACCGAAATGCTTCAAGGATGTCTTTTATATCTGATACTTTTTTTCCCTTTCTTTTCATGATATATACTTCTAATGTTATTTGCTTTAGATTGTATTTTAATTATTGTAGATATGTTATGTAGATATCTGGGGGAGGTGCCTAATGAGTTTATTTTTAATTTTTCCAAGGCTAGACAAGTTTTGTGAGTTAGAATTTAATTATATTTTTTATTTAATTCCTCTATTTCTTTTTTGACTTCTAGACAATTCTAGACAAAAAAGAGTCTGGTTTGCAAGTCTAATGATTCAGATTCCCACTCTCTGATTTTGTTTTTGTACCAACTAAGGGTCTTAACAAATAAATACGCTTTTAATGAGTCCCAAACTATGACTGTACTGATTTCTGTTGTATTATTAATTTCAAGAAATAATTGTAATTCTGACAACATCCAGGGTCTGAATTCTTTAATTTTTGTGATATATGATGGCATTCTAATTGAGAGGATTAAAGGTTTAAACTCTGTTTGGAGCTTCATTATCAGAGAGTCATGATCTGAGAAGGGGCATGGAACTATTGAGAAGTTGAGGATTTTTGTTTGTAAATCTTGAACTACGAATAATTTGTCTATTCTGGTTTGTGTTCCAAATCTATGGTCTTTATGGGAAAATAATAAGGATTTATCATCTTTTACTTTAAAAGTGTCTATTAAATTAAATGAATCAACCCAGATGGTGTTTGAATACCACTGAAGCAAACTTGATGTGATAGTAGTGGTTACAGAGCATATAACTGTCACTCAAATACGTATATCTGTAAAGAGGGACTAGTCTTAAAAACTTATGGCAAATGTAGACTACTACTTTATGTTAATACCAACAAATGTCACACCCAAATGAGCTATATACTGTCAGGTTCAGAGAAGATTAATAATCACTGACTCTCCAGGATTTCATCCATTTCGGCCTGAGCTCAATACCTACCAGTATCAAGTTATCAACAGTAACTAAGCCTTACACAAACCAGTACATATGCACACACTCACCATATTTCCGGGTAGGGGCTTCTGATACCTTATTTGTGGTGTACTACCACCAATCAGGATGCTAATCTGATACAAAGACCTCCATTGCAGAACACTGTATTTATTTATTTTTTTCCTTTTTGTTAACTGGGTAGACCTACTGGACCAACCATTTTTTTCAGGGGTGACCTGGGAGCACAGTCTGGTTAAGTGATTTACTCAGAAATACATAGCAGGTAAATGGTGATGGACGGAAGTAAATCCTGTACCATTTTGACTACAGGAATCACCTCGTTAAAATAAAATTAAAGTACTCTTAACTAGTAAAATAAGACATTAACAACAACCTTTATCAAATGAATAAACAAAATCTCATTACTTTTAAAAAAGGCCTAGTTCCACATACAATATTTTGGTTACATATACAAGGGAAAATAAAATTATTTCATACTTGTTATCCTAATGGCATAAAAACTTTAAGTGCATCTTTAGTTATTTCCAAGTACATGTGGTTGATGACCATAACCTCAGAATGTAAATTAAGTCCAACAAGTCTATAATCAAAGAGTCATGATGTAGCTTCTTCTTCCAGTCAGGATTTCCAAAATATAAACAACAGTTCCCGAAAATGGAAAGAAAACGACAGCAGCAGCAGCTCTGGGAAAGTGCTTTCATTTATAATTAAATGGATTTAAGTCCAAATAGTAGTCCCAAACAAGAAAGAAACAAAAAGGACAGTAGTGGCTCTGATGCAGTACACTACACAGAACTTAGAGATATTTCAAACACAAACAGAATTTGTTTTCCATTTGAAACAAGTTACAGAATGTTCAGACAGCTCTGTCCCATGATCTTATAATGCACCTGCTGAAGGAAGCAAGAAGTAGCAAACCTTAAATAATTTCATACAATTAAAACAGTTCTTCATTTTACACATCTAATTAAATGTATAACCATTTACATTTTTTTAAATTCAGGATGTGTCATCTGACAGCAGCCAACAGTGAAACATTGTTTTACTGCCTCAAGCTTATATAATTTAAATAGCAGGTCCTAGCAGTGTGTAAGCATGTGGAGCTGTTTTAATTTGGCATATACATAGAGAGTGACAAGAATATTTTTGATGGGTGTACATCTTCTGGTGTACTGTGATTATTTTCATTACCATTTTATAAGTAGGATAAAGGATAAATCCATTTTAAGATGTTGCTATGGTCATTGTTTTAGTAACAAAAACAGAATCTTTACTTGAAAAAAACAATAAACACAGAAGAGAGAGTATAAAATATATAAATGCATTCTAAGTTCACATATAGTCAAACACATGACTTTTACTATAAAGTGTTTATGGGAAGCATATCCCTGATTAGACAAAATTTTCTGATAATTCCATTTGCAAAGCTGGGCTGGCTCCCCCAACCGGGTTAGTTCTAAAGGGGGAAGGGGTTAGAGGGTTTCTAGCTTTCCTTAAAAATGAAATTAATGCAAATCAATCTGCATAAATATCTTGCAGTGACACATAATGTGAACTTCCTAAATTGTGCTATTTTTTAAAGGGGAGTATTCAACACAGTTCTATTTATTCACATTCTTGTAAGTAGCCATGAGACAGTCATAAACCTTAAAAGTAGTTCAGTCTTCTTAAATTTAAATAATAAATTAATGAAAAATACAGTGGGCTGAATTCATTAAGGTATCATGACTCATACACAGAGGTGTACACATCATGGTACCTTTCCTTCATTCAGCAATTGTCCTTACACAGTGCTGTATGATCCTTTACACCAAGATGTACAGCACCATGAACGGCTAGCCCCATGGCTGTGCTGAATGCTAATGAGGCATTTGGAGGAGAGGCATATGCTAATTAGCCATATGCTCTCTCCCTGGAACTATTTCCAGGAAGGCACCTACATGGCTGAGCAATTCAAGAAAGTGCTTGACCGTGTAGATCAACAAAGCCATCCACACCATATTGCCAAAAGGCCATGTTCAATCACCGAACATGAATGTCATGGGGGGACCAAGAGACAATGATGACAGGGCTTCTTTTAAAGTGCCATGATGGCACCAACAGCAAAACAGGAATTGGGGGTGGTGGATACACGACACCAATGTTTACTTTGTAATGTAAAGTTATGGCACCAATGGTATGATAAGTGGTGGGAGAAACCAATAGACACCTAGGCTTACTTTGTAAAGTGCCATTATGGTATCATTGGTAGTACAAGTATCAGGGTGGACACCAAGCTTTACTTTGTAAAGTGCCATTATGGTATCAATGGTAGTATGAGTATCAGGGTGGACACCAGGCCTTATTTTGTAAAGTGCCATTATGGTATCAATGGTAGTATGAGTATGAGGGTGGACACCAGGCCTTATTTTGTAAAGTGCCATTATGGTATCAATGGTAGTATGAGTATCAGGGTGGACACCAGGCCTTACTTTGTAAAGTGCTATTATGGTATCAACAGTAGTACAAGTATCAGGTTGAACACCAGGCCTTACTTTTTAAAAAAAATTAAATAAAAAGTATACTAAATTAAGTTTTATCCACTTTTCGCCATGCTGGTTAGTCCTTTCTTGATTTTTCTTAGTTTTTAAAGAGTCGTAACAGCGCCAACAGCATAACAGAAATTGGAGGAGTGGGAGGCTACATTAGACCACCAGGGCCTAATACATACATGCCATAATATCAGTATATCACTGAAGTATTACAGGGCTGAGGAGAGCCAAGGGAGGGTATATAGAGTAGAGGGACTGTGGTGTGTGTGTGATGTGTGTGTGTGTGTGTGTGTGTGTGTGTGTGTGTGTGTGTGTGTGTGTGTGTGTGTGTGTGTGTGTGTGTGTGTGTGTGTGTGTGTGTGTGTGTGAGTTGGTGATGGGGGAATGGCATTTCCTACATGAGCAGCAGGTTGCTATCATTACATGCTGGTCAGCCATGGTCTGCACATTACAGTAGTAGCTTCAATTCAATAAACATTCAGATTAGTCAGTAATGAGGTCTTACCTTGTTGTGGCTAACATGTTTTTGACTCGCAAATGGGCACACAGCTGGAGAAGGACCTTTCTAGCATTTGCCATATGGTTTGTGCTAGGAAACTTAATGAATTCCCAGGAGTATCTTCATCTTCATTTTCTCTGTTTTTAATTTAATGCCTGTTCATTTAATCAGTGTTTGTTATTCAGGCTAATTCACTCATCCAGAATGGATTCATTCCAGACATTATTTGGGCCAGAATCAAAACACACAAATAGAAACATAAGTACTTTATATAACAGAATATGCAGGCAGCTATCCTTAAGAGAGTACCCAGGAACAGGAATCATTTGCTCTCCTAACAAACACTTCTAACCATTTTATTTTTAAACCTCTACTCTGAGTGGAGACAGTACAGAGCTTCAAAGCTTCAGTAAGACAAGAAGTCAATCTGTATCACAGTGGTTCACTGGTTAGGAGGGGATGGTTTCATTTTCCATCATTCAGTTACTGTGTATTTCTCTATTTCTTCTCCTGTTGCTGATCAGATGTATTGACTCCTTGCTGGATGTGGAGGTACATCCTTAAACTTGACTAACTCCCTTTCCCCATCTTGTAACAGTGCTTGTTCAATAACCTTTTCTGCGGTCTCTACCTCAAGGTGGGCAGACAGACCACTGCATGCCTAATAAGCCTAATAGAGACAGTGTAGTTGTGTAAAATCTTACCATAATGGTAGATGTCCTTGCCTTCACCACTGCAGTATTCCTTACTAATGGGGATTCCCTGCTGTGAAGCCCTCTGTCCGGTCAGTTTATAAAACATTTCTGTTGCTTTAAGGTATGCTGAATGTCACCTGCTTACTCCTTGTGTAAGGTAGGGCAAAAAGGTGACGTTCAGGTGTACCATCCTCAGAACTTTTTTGCCACCAGTCCAAACGCTGTTTTAACTGCCAGTCTGTTGCATACATCCATTTTTTTACCGTTTTTTTGTTTATTGACTTTTCTATGCTTGCTCCTGTTTGCTGGAGTCCTCACTGTTGCAGATAAGTACCAAGTTGGGGTTTTGGTTACTTTTTCTGTTTTTTTAGTGCTGTTTGGAGTTAATGTCATCCAGGAAGGGTAAATGCCAGTGTGGGAGACTGATTCCCCATAAAGACCGTCATGATAAGTGTCTTTTTTGTCTTGGTGCTGCTCACGACTATATGCCTTGTTCAATTTGTCAGGCATTAGTCCCCAAAACTCTTCATAGTAGGCTTTCTTTCCTTTCCTTGTACCTTGAAAACCAGCAGCTTTAGCTTCTTGCTGCGGGTACTATGGCTGGAACTTCCTGCCATGGGGGTCAGCCATCTGGGAAGAAGTAGATGCATAAGGTAAAGCTTCTTCTGTTCAGCCTCTGCCGGGTGTTTCTCCTGAGGTTATTATGCACCCAGAGGCTCACCCGGTTGTTTTGTCAGATTCTACCACATCTGGGTTGGAGGCCATTGTGGATTTGACAGGCAGCATGTCCAACAAGGCTTTGCAGGTGTTCCTTTTGGGCATTCAGAGGGAACCACAGTTGACTGTTTCTGAGGGGTCTAATGCGGTTCCGCAATTTCTCTTTGGGAGGAGGTTCCTACTGCAGTTGGGGAATGCTGTCCTGAGTCTGGGCCTTCCTCAGGTTTCCAGAACAGCTGTCCCTTTGAAGAAGAAACAGAAAACTAAACATGTCTCTTCTGCTCCTGGGGATCTGCAAAGTGAGTGCCAGGCCTTTACTCAGGGGCTGTTTAATGCTTTACTGTCATTGCGGCCTCCTCAAAGGGTTTCAGTTCCTGCTCCTCCTTGGTCCGCCTCTTCCCCTAAAAAGCCCACAGAATTCCATTCTTCTGAGGTGGATTCTGATGATGACTCCCTTACTTATTCAGCCCAGATACCTTCTCCTTTAGACTATGGGTCTGAGAAGGAGGATTCTCATAGTCTTGATAATCCCTCTGAGGAAATTTCCTTTGAGGACATGATCACTAGGATGATGGACTTTGTTAAATTGGATTGTGCCCAGGTTTTGGATATCCATAAGAGATACTATGAATTACTACAAATGGAATCTCCTAAACCTGCAGCCATTCCTCCTGTCTTGCCTGCTTTATTGGATGTTTTTTCCACTGCCTCTAAAGCGCCAGATTCTCTGCCCCCTGCTCCCAGGAAGTCTGATAGGTTTTACAAGGTGCCTGAGGATTGTTCCTTTTGGATTAAATGTCCTGCTGCTGACTCCTCTGTGGTGTCTGTAGTCTCTGATAAGCCATCTCATTTGCTTCCTTCATCCAAGTTACTGCCTTCTGACAAGGACAGTAGGACCATAGATAGGTTGGGTGGGTGGGGGGGGTGGGTGTTACATAATTATGTATGCAAATTTTATGTTAATCAGGATCTAGATTTTTGGCCAGTTGTCCCTACTTATTATGGGCTTTGTCCAGATTTCTGATGTTTCCAGGTTAAGAGATATGATTGTCTAGGTGAATGTCCCTGTCATGTCCTAGTGTAATTATGACAGTAATATACTGAACTGCTCAGAAATTCTCAAATGTGATACATTTGCTCTATAGCTCATTACCAAATACTCTAAATACCACCACGTTACCAATGCACCACATGTCTAATATAAACAGACATTTGCAAGTGCAATACCCTCCAAGAGTGGGAGAAGGAAGTCAGGCACAGATAAGTGCTTGAAAATGCAGTGGGCCCCTTTACTGTAGCCCTATCTACAAATTATAAATTTAACTACAGTGTCCCCTCTCCTTCTGTCTGTGTAGTTAAATCATAAACGTAACTGCATGGACAGAAGGAGGGGTCACTGATCTGCTAGCTGCTATCCATAGTATTATGACATGCAGCTGGTCCTAGTATTGTATGGCCAGCTCAGCACTGTAGATTGTATACCACAGTAAAAGGCTTGATTTGCAGTCCACAGCAGAAGTAAAAGTAGATCCAATTGCAGAGGAGGTCAGAGAGAACCGATTACAATGATATGGGCACATGTGCAAAAAAGGAGAAGATGATTCAGTGAAGGAGATTTGGGAGGTACAGGAAAAAGGCAACAGAATACAAGGATGTCCAGCTAAAAGGTGTACAGATTGCAAGAGAAAAGACCTGCAGCAGTAAGGCATTACTGTCAATGAAGGCTGGAATGTGGTACTGAACTGAGAAAAGTGGCGACAGTTGATGTGACACAACGACTACATGTAGAAAAATGGAGAAAAAAATGGGGTTGATGATGATGATAATGTTTGTGTCTTTCGGCTTTTGCCAGTTAGGGGTCACCACAGTGGAACTCCGGTCCGCTAATGATTGGCAGTAGATTTTTACGTACTGGCTTTCCGGGCCTAACGTACAACCTTCAACGAAGGAATGCCCATTCACGCATGTCGCTACACAGAAGAAGCTCTAACTGAGAATCAAATGGGCAACGTCTAACTGTGAGGTGACAACGCTACCGCAGCACCACCACTGCAGTCAATATGATGATGATAATGTGCTATACTCATTTTACACAAATTGGAGTAAAGAACATACAGTGATTCCTTCGGTAAAATGATGATAATAATGTGCTATACTCATTTTACAGAAGGAATCACTGTACGTTCTTTACTCCAATTTGTGCCAGTGGAACACTTGTGAAATGCAATGTTACACTGTCACAGATATTGTAGAGTCCACCCTTATGCTTATTTTATTAAAAGTATTTCCAAAGTTAAGCATATCAAATAAATGTGTATGAATAATTTAAAGCAAATCAATGGTCATGTCATTCTGTCATGGTAGTCAGACAGTACTGTAATGTTGAAAGTGAAGTACAGCTGGATAAAAAATATAATCAAGGAAAGAGCTCAGTCCTGAAAGTTATACACAACAAAGTTAAAACAATTAAGTAAGTCTTCAGAAGCATGAGGAAGTCCTTGCATTAGGGTGCTAACATAAGTTAATGTGAAAATCAAAGAGGAACTTATGAAAGGTGCTTAATGTTATGCAAATTACACAGTACTTCCTAATTTTGTACTGAGGCCATGTGTATCTTCTACATACAGTATTAAAAATATAGTTGGAGAGTTTGAAAGCAAAATTTTCAAAACACATTTACTAAAAAGTGCATTTGATGAAAATGCCTTTTCTCTTGGGACGGAAAACTCCCATGGCCTAGTAGCTAGCTAGTTAGATACTTGACATTTTATATATATATTTATATATATATATATATATATATATATATATATATATATATATATATATATATATATATGTGTGTGTGTGTGTGTACACACATGCCATGTATTTTTTTTTTTTTGCAGCTTTTACAAATGGCTTCAGGATACTTTGCAGACACCTTAATGTTTATGAGTATCAGCAGGGTTTAAAACTCTGTGCTGCTAAAGTGTACCCAAGCAATCCATTTATACTGTACCAATGAGGTCACATAAAATACCAAAACATGTACATCCACAACAGGTATGGTTTGGTTTTATTGGCATGGATACATCCACAAAGGCATAAAAAGTTACAGGCCATGTACCAGAAACACTTGATGTCCTTAAGGGTTCCTTTGCATGTATCCCATGGGCCTCCATTACAGGAGGTTTAAAGTATCACACAGTGAAAACTTTAGTTTGGTTGTGTTTTGCTTGCAGTTTTTACTGAATGGTTTGTCTTTGTGGCATTTTTTGCTCTTTAGCTTGGATGGTAGTTAGGATATTTTGAAGGCATCTTAATGTTTATGAACATCAGCTGGTTTTAAATCCATGTTATTCTAAAGACTAAATAAACAATTTATTTTCCTGTACTGATGAGGTCACTAAAAATGCCAAAACATGCATGTCTATAGCTGGTGGTGGTTTGGCTTTATTGACCTTTAAAGACCTAAAAAAGTAAAAGGTCATGGGCATTTCAGAAGCCATAGCGTTGAAACACTTGATGTTCTTAAGTGGTCATTTGCATATATCCCATTAGCCTCCACTACAGGAGATTGAAGCTATCACATAGTAAAAACTCTAGCTTGGCTAGGTTTTTCTTCCAGTTTTTACTGAATGGATTTTCTTTTTTATCTTTTTATTACCCTTTGGTTTGGAGGCTAATTTTTATATTTTGCAAGCACCTTAAAATTTATGAGCATTAGCTTAGTTTAAAGCCCTGCATTTATACTATGCTAATCAGATTATCAAAAAGGCCAAATGTTGCATATTCACAATTAGTGTGCTTTGACTTTATCTTGCTGCATGTATTCATAAAGACTTAAAAACACTTGATGTTCTTAAGTTATCATTTGTACATATACTATTATCCTCCATTTCACGTGGTTTAAGGTACTTGACTGTTTTTGTTCTTGCAGTTTTTACTATATTAAACATAGAAAATATATGACACGTCAACCATGCTTACAGTAAAAGTATATTTTGAAATGTCTTTTGAATAATGCATTGATAATCTTATTCAACAGCAAGACTTTGTCAAAGATTTGAAGCTGTTTATGGTGTGAAAAATATGCTGAGGACTATATGAAGCAAGACATGATTGAGCTTTCAGAGTATATGTCCCAGGCAGGTATGACCCTAGTCCTAAGAAGCATCCCACCTTCACCAAGAATGTTACCACAATACCAACAAAAAATAATTAACTTCAACAATTGGCTTAGTTTCTGGTGTCATTCCAATGTGGTTCCAGTATCTGTCTGCCTGAGATGACATGGTTGACAGGCCTCATTGCTTTGCCAGAGATGGCCTCCACCTGCCACCCCTGGGATTCCAGATCCTGGCCAAGGCTCTTGCCTCCCCCATTGTACCTTTTTTAGACAATGTTCCAAAGACAAATCTTCCAACATAAAAGATCTGTCAGAAAACAAATTAAGGATTATGCTGCTAAACGCCAGGAGCCTTAACCTGAAAATGCACTCACTGGAGGCTCTCCTTGCACTGCAAGATGCCAATGCCATTGCGGTCACAGAAACCTGGTTCAGGGCTGCAAAGAGCACCCCTACCTTACCAGGCTATACCTCATTCCACACATTCTGACCCCAAAATGAGGTCAGGATCTTTATCTTCATTAAGAACAGGCACACCTCCAGACTGGTCTGCCAGCATGATGCACTGGAACTGCTCCAGGTGCAACTGACAGTTGGCAAGACACCCATCCAAGTTATAGCCAACTATAGACCCTCCTCCATGACTCAGGACCCCCACTCCTCTTACCTGGATCTACTTGACTCCATCAAGGTACCCACTAACACCCTGATTCTTGGTGACTTCAACTACCCCAACACACACTGGGTGAACTATTCCTGCACTAATGCACTCACTCAACAATTCCTTGACTTCATCAGTTCTAATGCACTAGACCAGCTTGTCTCATCCCCCACAAGGGAAGATAACATTCTGGACTTGATTCTCACTAACATGGATGACCACTGCACCACTCCAATATTATATTCTTCCCTGGTGAGATCAGATAATCAGACTGTCTCATTCAAAGTTTCTATCCCAACCAACCCTCCAAGCTGTAATCAAGCTAAAAAACTTCACAAAAGCTGACTACATCCTCCTAAGGGAGGGCATCTGTAGCTTCACACCACCGCCCCCCCCCCCCAGAGGATGCAGACAACTATGCTGAACAGTAAGCCAATTCAGTATACAAGCATCTGTACAACTGCATGGACTCAGCCATACCCAACAGAACTAAAACCTGCTCTTCAAGGAAACGCAAACCTGTTTGTTGGACATTGTCTATCAACAGGCTTTACAACAAAAGGAAGAAACTTTACAAGGGTAAAAAGGAACAAATTCCAAATTGGAAAAACTCCCTCCTTAGCCTGAACAAGCAAAGTAGATCACTAGTGAAAACCTCCAAAGCCAAGTATGAATTGAAACTAGCCACCAAAACAAAGGGAAACCACAAAACCTTCTTCAGTTATGTCAGGAACCTCCATGGCAAAGCCCAGGTTTGTTCCAAGTTAGTACTTAACAGTATCACTTACACTGATCCTGTTGACTTAGTCAACCTGCTAGCAGATAGGTTCAGGGCAAACTTCACCCCCCTGTCCCCCCCAAAGACCCTTTTGACATCCTCAATACTTGTCCTGCACCTCACATCTCCATAGATCAAGTGTTAAAGGCCCTATCCAAGACAAAGAACACAGCTTCCATGGAACGTGATAGTATCCCAGGCTGTATTCTGTACCATCTCCAGCAAGAGCTAGTTTTGCCATTGAGCACCCTATTCAACCAAAGCTTAAGTACAGTCTTCATCCCAGCATAGTGGAGAACTGCCATTGTCTTCCCCTTGCACAAAGGTGGTGCCACTACTGACACTACTGACCCTGGAAACTATTGCCTTATTAGCTTTACAAGTCTAATCTGTAAAGCCATGGAGCGGATTATTATGGAACTCATAAACAAGGGCATAGGCAATCTCCAAGCACTTGACCCCACCCAGTTCGTATTCGTCAAGGGCAGATCTTGCCTGTTGAACCTGGGTGACTTCTTTGAGACGGTCACCAAGGCCCTGGATGAGGGAAAGTCAGTACATACAGCTAACCTTGACATGGCCAAGGCCTTTGCCACAATCCCCCACTCAGGAATCATCGAAAAGCTAACACAACATGGCGTGAATCACTATCTCATCAGGTGGGTGGCCAACTGGCTCACCAACAGGACCCTCAAGGTCAAAATAGGCACCTCCACCTCCAATAGCAGACCTGCCACTAGTGGAGTTCCCCAAGGATCTTTCCTGGGACCCCTACTGTTTGGCATCTACTTCTCAGAGATCCAGATAAAGACAAAAGGCCTGTGGCTGACTGAGTTTGCAGACGACTGTAAGTTGGGTACTGTCATTGACTTCCCAAATGATGTTAACATACTGCAAGAGGGTCTCACTGCAATTAATGACTAGTGCCAAAGTCATGGCCTCAAGCTAAACTCAAAAAACTGTATCATCATACCATTTGGCAGAAACACAGCCCCTACTGATTACCACATCAACAGCAACCCTCTAAACACACAACCTGAGGTGAGAGACCTGAGTACCCAGGTCGAAAACTATCTCACATTCAACCATCATGTAGCAGCAATGATCAGAAAAGCCTTTTACTTGGTTCATCTCATAAGTAAAGGTATTGCAGCCAGAAAAAAAGGAGGTTATTACCTCTCTATACTTCTCCCTCATTAGACCAATAACTGAGTATAATGCCCCATTTGGTATGTTCCTCTCCAAACATCTGCACCAACTGCAAAGGCCACAGAAATACCTCACAAAGAGAAACCATGGCCTCCAACACCTGTCATATGTGGACAGGCTCAAATCACTATCACTCTACTCGGTATCATATAGATTGCTCAGAGGTGATGTCTCACCTATAAGGCACTCTCAGACCCTGCCCTACTAGAGATGCTCCATATCCGAAAGTCTAACTCCTCACACATTACCCGCTCGAAAGGTCTGAATCTAATATGCAACAGCAACAAAACCTGCTGGACAGACGGGGCAGCCTCTGGGAGACAAACCTATCTCTGGAATAGACTTCCCATGCACGTCAAACTGAGTACCTCGCAAGTCTCTTCAAGAGCAACCTTGATGAGTGGATGAGAAACCACAAATTTGTCCCAGGGATTCTAT
This sequence comes from Protopterus annectens, assembly GCF_019279795.1. Classification (NCBI taxonomy): domain Eukaryota; kingdom Metazoa; phylum Chordata; order Ceratodontiformes; family Protopteridae; genus Protopterus; species Protopterus annectens. The sequence continues at coordinate 1,047,987,469 of NC_056746.1, read as the reverse complement.
CTGTGTCCCTCATTGACAGGGGTGACAAGTACTGACTGAGGTTTCTTTTTGGGGATAAACTCTTGGTTAGGCTTGTAAGGGCCCCAGGGCCATTAACCTAGTAACTTCCTATGATCCCATGATCCCATAAGAATGGAAATGTTAATTACATTATATTTTATGTGAAACATTCCGAGTGTTTTATTTCATTTCTGTGCAAAAATTTTCCACTGAACACATTCTGGTTTGTGCTTTGGAGTAGAACAGGTGATCTCCACAGGCTTCTAGCCTGTCAACAGTCTGCAGTAATAGGAACAGTGCCAGGGTATTATTGCATGTGAGCTGAGTTAAACTACTTTAAGTAGCATAGAAACATAGGACGCAACAGCAGAAAAAGGTTACAAGTAAATAAGATTTATTAGTAAAGAACAGTTAGAATGGTGACAAGTGACCTTCTTCTAGGCAGAATGTGTACAGCTGAACAAGTACAGGCATGTTATCTCTTTACAATGAGTGTTATTGTTTTTTATCTGATAATACTCAGTGACATTTCACTTGCTAAGTTTTATAAGACTGCAAATAGCTGCTGACATATATCACACGAAATTACACCATATGCTATACTACATAAAATAAACTCCACTCATTTTATGCAGTTTAAACCAGTACATCAACACTCCACAGCAGGATCCTTTTTTCAACATGTTCTATCTTAAAAATGAAAACTTGATGTAGGAAATAATATGGCATATAATATAATAGTTTTATAACCACTGTCAGTACTGCATGGTACAGAGGTACGAACTGGAAACGTACGACACAGGATATCAACAGTAACAATAATGATAGGAGGTGCAGTTTCGTTACTAAGGGAGTGTTTCTGATGCTGAAAACATTGCTCTGCTGTAGTCCTCACTAAGGTGTGGGGCATTCCACTTGGCAAAGATTTCTCAATGCAGCAGGACTTGAAAAGGGGATGGGCAGTACTGTCAGAGGCCTGCAACATGATATATACTTAATACTGATGATAAGTCTTAGAAAGTCAGAGATTTGTACTCGTTCTACTTTCAAAGTGCAAGGCAAGGGTAAACTGCTGCACTATTTGGTGAAAGTCATTAAATTAGTTGAAATGGGAACACAGAGACTTTTTAATATGATGCCAGGCCTAGTGCTTGGGGGGGGGGGGGGGGGTAAGTGACATTGTAATATAGAAACCTGAACATATTGTAAGACAACAGCTTCACCACTATGAGAAAACAATAAAATCCTTGGTAACTTCTGAATATTTGTCAGGTAGTATAGGGCATTAGAATATTAAAAGTTTATTAAGAAAGGTAGATAAAAGATTGGTAATATTGCAGCCTGACTGATGTCACATAGAGCTGCAAGAACATAGTCTGTATAGAAAAGAAAGAGCAATATTTATATCATGGCATAAATGCAATAGTTTGTGCTGAGCTGTCACCATCAACAGATGCTATCTGACATACATACTTTTGTTAACTATACACTGCTGCTATGGGTAAGAGAGTATAGCTTTGTGCACTGGTTTAGATTATAATTTTCATTTCATTGAAATATAAATAGAATGCTATGCCAGTAACAAGTGACTGTATAACTGCAAAAATAAAAAAGACACCCAATATAGAAATGCAATAATGTCTAAGTGCTTTCATCTTTTATTGATGTGAAATTTCACTCTGAAGACTTGCTTAAGAAAAGAACCAAATATTAAACTTCTCATGATTCAATATTTGATGTCCTCTTTTTATTACATTGAAATATGCATACTTTTCATAATGTTCATAGCTGTTTTACAATATGCACTTTCACACATTTATATTGCTAGATAGATAATAGGACTGCACTAGGCTATAGTTATTCATTTAACAACATAACTGGTAGTTAAAAATATCCTCTCATTCATCTTGGGTGCTTTTAGTTAAAAGGTAAACACTGCAAAGTTCCTTTTTATGTTTTATGTCATTAAAAATACTGTGTGAAGTGACTTATAGTGCATAACAAGGTGTGAGGTACTGGTCAAAAAATGATTCGATCCTTCTGCAGGTAGTGACGTGATTTTTAACCTTGATTAATGGAAAGGGTTTTCATTCATATAAACATTGACATAATGATAAAACAGTCCTATCAATGGTGCTGGCTAAAAGGGTAAGAATCATAAGCATTAAACTGTACAGTAAGTCAATGCACAAACATGCATTAGGCACAAGCAGTTTTGTGATTTAGGGAAATAATAAAAAGTGACAGTAAGAGATTAAAACTAAGGATAAATTAAGCATGTCCAGCATTATGACAATAAATAAATTCAGTGCTGCCTGAGACTCATAAAGTTATGTGAGCAGCATAGACATAAGCATATGAATGATAACTATGAAACTAAGTATGTTGGGAGATCCCAAAATGTTGAGGAACATACAGCATCAGACTAACGTGTTTGCTATGCTAATTACCATCATACTACAGCAAAACATAACTACAGATGGTGACCCAGTTATTCTCATTAGGCGTAATATATAATTATTGACCATGGGGTGGGTAAGGCCAGTCTATAACCAAATGGGATAGGTTATTTTATGCACAAAAAGAGAAACTGGCTAGGCTTAAAATGGTCTGCAAGGGCAGCTAGCCTAGTACTTACCTATGAAACTATAAACAAGGTTGCAAGAGACTGAAGGCAATGCCAGTGCATCAGGCCAAGGATATCCTGCTAGACTTAGACAACCAAGGAATACTGGACCAACAGGCATTTTTGCCCAAGACACAGAATATATCCCTTAAGATCATACTTGGGCACTGCAATGAGTACATCATATTCCTAGGTTCATAGGTAGATACTAGGCTATCAGTCTGCAGACTGTTTACAAGCCTAGCTAACAACCAGAGGTCAGAATCAAACCCTGTACTTTCTATCCTGTATACTTGAAGCAAAGATCTTATCCATTATGCCAAACCCTCCCTATTCCATTTGTTGGCCATGGAACATCAAAAGTAATGCAGGTATCCTATGCCATAACAAGTATGCTAACTATACTGGCTGACACAGTTTATACTCGTGTACTCTTAAATGCACCTGAAGGACCAAATCGTAATGTGTGCACTGAATAATAAGGGGAACCCTGACATCAATGTGCCATAGTTAGAGAACTTTCAAATGGCAGAGGGCATAGTTCATGATTTCTCTGCCACATTTAAAGGCTGCAGCCAAGGTGCACTCTAAATAGTGTGGTTTGTCAGCAGCATCACAATATGTATCTTTATATCAATGAAAGTCCATATCATGATAGCAGCATGGGTAAAAAAGAAGACAAATTACATGTATCCAAATCACAACAGTGGAGAGGATTGATTTTTCAGACCATAGTCCCTACTGGCAACGTGACTCCTTGGCATCATGAGTAGAGATGAGGATACCCCTCAATTTAATTTCTCCAAGTGTTTTGGTTTTCTAATACCATGACAGGCATGGACCCCATTCCTAAGTCCAGGTATGATTAAAGTTCATGAAATTACTGTTGTTTCAATCTTTGATGTTAGCCAAAAGTGTTCTTTGCAGCACAGCAATGTACCAGAACTGACTCTTTCTGTAATTCATACATAGTTATATGTATTGGTAGCATATATTTGACTGTAAATTCTTTTTTATTAGACATGTTGCTCCTACTACTGTTAGAACTGCCTGAGTATCTTTCTTCCACATTGATCCTGTATGGAAAACACTGTAAACACTGGTTGTAGCAACTTCAATGATCAATGTGTTTTTCTTTTTTTCATGGGCTACTATATCTGGTTTTCTCCCAACCATTTTTGAACTGTTGGTAATGAGTGATCCTATGTGATATATATTTCATCATTCCCTATAGTGCTTTGTCATTCATATTTCAAATGCTTCTCAACTATGTCAGTATTGTAGTGTTTGCGCAATCCCCAGTGCAATAGCCTTGCCACATTATTATGCCTTTTAATATATAGGCCCTCTGGTATTGGTGTTATCACACCCAGCAACAAGATGTGTGATTGTTTCCAGTTCTTTTCTCAGAACTGCATTTGCCTGTGTCTCCCACTTGTTCAATGGACTTTGTAAACCATTGTGTATATAGTCGACTATCCTCAGCCACCAATATTAATGTTTCATCTTTTGGTTTCAGTTCACCTCTCCTTAACCATTCCTGCATCAAATCCTGAGTGACATGAGGTGTTCCAGGAAATGTCTGTACTTGTCACAATATTTATGCCTTTTCCAAATTTCTTTCCTTCTCATCTGATCCTTCTCCTTATATTCTTTCTTTTGTTTTGTGGCACATTCATTTGCTGTGTGATTTTTGTCTACTTCTGTTTTGATTTCCATTCCTGCTTGACACCAAAATGTGTCTGCTAAACTAAACAGAAAAGTCATCCTAAATGTCTTCTCCTCATGTTTTAAATATTTCGATATATTTGGATTTGGTGAGGTCAGCAGATATGTGTGCAGTCCCATGACTGCAGATCTATACATGTAATTAATTCTGAGGAAGCCCATACCTCCTTCAAAATAAGGAATATATAATCTTGGTATGCAATGATTTTTATATATTTGATAAGCACGAATCATTTTCTTGTTTTCCTCCCCAACTGTTCCAGTACATTTTGGGGCCAATCAATCATCCCAAAACTGTAAGCTAGAATAGGAAGAGCAAATTGGTTTATAGCTTGGGCTTCATTTCTAGATGTCAAGGCAGTTTCAGTCTTCTGAAGTTTTCCTTGCTAAGTTTTATTCGCATTTGTTCACATTTTATTGCCGATCCTTCATCATTTCTCACATATTTATACACTCCCTCCTGCTCAAGTTTCTTTATATCCCATTCCAGCCCCAGACTGATATTTTCTTGATGCTGCAGCTTTCCTGCTTTAAACACTATTTTTGCACATTTATCAAGACCAAAGGACATTCTTGTATCATCTGAGAAAGTTTTAATTATTTGCACTTGTGCTTTCTACTCCTCATCTGATGAACTCTACAGTTTTATATCATCCACAAAAACTAAATGAGAAGTCTTTAAACAAGATTGTTTTCTGGGAGCCAAATTTCAGCCATGGCCTAATCTGTTAAGTAAGCTTAATGAGTTACAGGCATAACAAAACAGCAGTGGTGACAGAGAATCACTTTGGAATATCCCTCTTTGAATTTTTATCCTTGGGATAATAATTTGCCCTTCATCGTGGCATAACTGATCTATCTTGAAATTTAGTTATGTCTTTTCTAGTGAGTCTATTGATTTTTTTAGGTGTGACTGATTTTTAAGACAGGGGTATTCAAAAAGAAGTGTAAGAAGAATTCTTTGTGGCATAACGCAAGTATGCACCCCCATTATATATCCAGAAATGTAGTAAAGGGGTAAATGATGAGGATTATGACGCTTCATAATGATGATTTATCCCTTGAACAAGCCCTTTAAGAGTTAAAGAAGAATTTTTTCGATAGAGGTTATGATGACAAAGACCTTGATGACTGTATTAATAGTCTGAGGTCTGAAAGGCGGATTACAGGGAGACCTTATTTTTCTGATGCCCATACACAGTTAGTGGATATGAGATTGATACATACCAATGGTAGTGATGCTAGATTAACCTTGACTTATTCTAGCAATGTGAAGATGATTTATAATATAGTGAAGAAGAATTGGGCAATTTTATGTGTAGGTGATAAGTTCAAATGATAAACCAAAGTTTAGTTTTAGAAATAACATGTCCCAGAAGTGAAACTTTGTTATAGGAACACTAGAAAACTCTGTGTACCAACATCCCAGCTTATAGGAGCTTTTACTTGCAGGAGATGTAAAGCCTGCAAGTTTTTTCATACAGGTTACATTTTTACACATCCTATACAGGGGTTTGTAATAGAGACATCTTTTTATGCTGACTGCACTACACAAAATCTTATATATTTTACTTTTTGTGTGAAGGGTTTTGTGTTTAAGTAGGTAAAATGAACAGGCTTTTTAAAGACAGAATTTTAGAGCATATAAATGATATTAAGAACAAGAAACTGAGTAATGCTTTAGCACAACAGGTTTCTGATAAAGGTCAGGAACATGTGTTTAAATTCATAGCTATAGAGCTACTCAGTCCAAGTATAAGAGGTGGTGATTTTAAGAACTTAACGGAAATGAGAGAACAGAAGTGGATTATTTATTTAAATGCAGATAAATACCCTTGTCTTAATGAGTGTGTTTCTATAAAACCAGTGTTGAAGGCATGCCCACTTCTACATTAGTTTGTCATTATAAGGTAGTTCTATTATATGGCAGCTGATTGGTTGCTTGGGTATTTAAATTCTGATGTGTGAAACACTGTTTAATAGGTCTGAAGAAGCCATCTGAGGACTGTGAAAGCACTTACCTTTGTTTTTTGATTTTGTATTAAAGTTGTATGTTTTATTTTAGCCATGGTGATCATCCTTTCTTCATTCTTTATAACTGCATAGTGGTTTTCCAATGTTTCAGGGTCACTATAACGTAACTGATCAATGTAGGGTGCAACTTATATATCTGTAGGCATTCCTTTATCCATGAATATGAGATGTTGTCAAATGTTTTTTGTAATCCATCCATGCCATACTTAGATTCTTCCACTTTTCATAATTCTCTATTAAGGTTTTATATAACAACAAATGATCCTTTGTTCCATATGACTTTCTTTTGTTACCCTTTTGTTAAACTTTTGTTCTGTTTCCATAATTGAGTTTTATTCTAAATGATTGAACTCTGTTTGCATTAATTTCAGTATACAGTTTGTATATCATCAGAAGGCAAGTTATCGGTCTATAGTGTTTAGAATGACTTGCAGTTTCACTGTTAAGAAAGAGTATCACTTTTCCTGTTATTAACCAAGTTGGTGTCCATTTGGGATGCGCATATAAGTGGTTCTTACTCAGGGATAAATCTATGTGAAAAGATATTACTACTTTTAGCCAAAAGTTGGGTACTGCATATAAACCTTGGGTTTTCTAATTAGGAGCTTTTCTTAATTTTGCTTCAATTTCTCTGGCCATTACTTCATCCCATTTCATATCTTCTGCATTAGAACTCCTTACTGTTTCTTTTAATTTTTCTATCCATTCAGCATCTTTGTAATGTTCTTTTTTAGTGGCACTTCTATTCCTTTTGCTTTGTTTCCCAGTTTTCTAAATTTTGAGGGGTAATCAACGAATTGCTTATTTTGTACCTTTAATTTATATTTAGCTGCACATCTTCATAGGTTCATAGGTGTGTACTAGGCTAATGGCCCTGGAGCCTTTACAAGCCTAGCCCATAGGATTACCCTGGCATCGTGCCACCTGACCTTAGTTCCCAGTGCTTCTGTCGAGCAAAGCCACTGGAGTGAGCTCTGGGGTGAATTTTCTATTTCCCATCACTCTTTCTCTTGAAGAAGGACAGTGAGGTGCTCTGCTTGACATGTATGGGAAGTCTATTCCCTAGCATGGGCAGTCTCTGGGTGAGGAACCTGTCCCTCCAGCATGTTCTGTTGATTGTGGCAATGAGGTTGCGGTCTCTGGAGCATGTGGTGTGGAGGGATTGGGATTTCTTTAGCTGTAGCATTTCTAACAGAGCTGGGTCAGACATGGCTTTGTAAGTCAAGCAGAGATCTAAGTAGGCGATATGAGACAGAGAATAGCTGAAGTCTTTTGAGTCTGTCCATATAGTACAAGTGTTTAAGGCCTAGTATACTCTTTGCGAAGTACTTTTGCAGCCTCTCCAGTTATTGCAGGTGTCTAATGAGGTGCATGCCAAATGGGGCATTGTAGCATTGTATTCAATGATTGGCCTAATGAGGGAAGAGTAGAGGGAGACAATGACCTCTTTCTTCCTGGATGCAAATCCCTTAGTAATGAGATGTGCCACATAGAAGGACTTTCTGACTACAGTGACAATGTGGTGGTCAAAAGAGAGGTTGCTGTCAACCTGTGTTCCCAGATCTCTTATAACTCCTTCTGTGTTCAGTGGACTACCATCTATGTGGTAATTCATGGGAATCGTTTTTTTCCCAAAGGGGATGATGACACATTTTTGGCACTGAGCCTAAGGCCATGGTTCTGTCACCGGTTGTTGGTCTCAGTGAGGCCTTTCAGTAGCCTGTCAATATCACTTGGAGAGTTAATAATAGCTCCCAACTTGCAATCGTCTGTGAACTTTGTCAGCCAGAGACCCTTCATGTTGGCTTGGACTTCAAAGAAGTAGATACCAAACAGGAAAGGACCCAGGACCAAACCCTGTGGGACTCCACTCATGACTGGTCAGCAGTCTGACTTGGAGTCAACTACTTTCACACTGTGGGTTCTATCTGTGAGCCAGTTTGCAACCCACCTAGTGATATATGGTTTGATGCCTAGCTTAGTGAGTTTTTCTAAGATTCCTGAGTTGGGAATGATATCAAAGGCCTTGGCCAGATCATGGTAGGCTGTATGAACCACCTTGCCTTCATCCACAGCTCTGGTGACTGACGCAAAGAAGTCAACTAAGTTGACCAGGCATGATCTACCCTTCACAAAACCAAACTGTGTGGGATCCAGAGTTTGGAGATTCCCTATATCCTTGTTTATTAGGTCCATGATGATGCATTCCATAGCTTTGCATATCAGACACATCAGGCTAATGGGTCGATAGTTTCCAGGGTCTGTAGTTGCTCCTCCTTTGTGGAGAGGGATGACTGTTGCAATCCGCCATTCTGACAAAGCCTGAGGTGAGGCTGTGATTGAACAGGGCACACAGGTGTGGTGCCAGTTCACTCTGTAGTTCGTGTAGAGCACAGCCAGGGATATTGTCAGGTCACAGAGAAGCTGTATTCTTGACCTTGGACAGTGCTGTTTTAACCTGTGCAGCAGTAATACTGGGTACCTGGCAATCTACTGGTATTGTAATTAGTCCCTGGGGGGGGGTAAAGTTGGCAGTGAATCTGTCGGCCAGTATATTGGCAATATCTGTTGGCTCGGTATAGGAGGTACCTTTGTGCAGTAGCTCTGAGCAAATCTGGGTATTGCTGTGGAGATTCCTTACATAACTATAGAAGACCTTGTGATTGTCTTTACTATCTGCTACAATTCTGTTTTCATAGCTAGCTTTGGAAGATTTGATGAGGGATCTCAACTTTTTGTTGAGGCTGATAAGGGAGTTTTTCCAGTCTTGGGACTTCACCATATTCTGCATCAGTTTCCTCCTTCTGTTGTAGAGTTTGTTTATGGCAGGGGGCCACCAGATTGGGTTCCTTTTTTTGAATTTGGCGGTCATGGAACTATTCTCCGTTTGCATGGGTGCCATGAATTTAGACACCTCTGTTTTTAGGAGCCCAAAGTTAGCTTTGGAGAAGTTTTTCATGGTGGTTTCCTTTGCAGGGGGGGTGGGATGGATGTGGATATCCAAGGTGATTAGTTTGTGGTTGGATCTAACCATGGAGGAGTTGACTATTGGTGTAGAGCAGCAGTCGCCCATGTTGGTAATGACCAGGTCAAGGATATTGCTACCTCTAGTGTGGGTAAGAATGAGCTGGTCTAGGGCATTGGAATTAATGAATTCCAGGAAATGTTGGGAAGTGTACTGGTACATGAGTAGCTTTCCCAGTTAATGGAGGGGTAGTTGAACTTGCCCAGTATGAGGGTGTTAGGTTGGACCCTGATATTCTCCACAGTGCTTAGGAACGTGGAGTGTAAGTCTTGGGACATGGTTGGGGACCTATAGCAGGCTACGACCTGAATTGCTGTCTTATCCAATGTTAGCTGCACCTGAAGTATCTCAGATGTGTTATGTTGGGCTACCAGTCTGGAAGTGTGCACATCCTTTATGAATATGGAAACACCACCACCTTTGGAGCTTCAGTCCAACTTCTGGGGCAGAAAAGTGTGGAATGAGTTGTAGCCTGATAGTGCAGGGGTGCTTTCTGCTGCCTTGAACTAGGTCTCTGTTACAGCACAAATGTCGATGTTCTCGATTTTAAGGAGTGCTTCGAGCGAGTGCATTTTGAGATTTAGACTTCTAGTGTTGAGCAGCATGACCCTCAGATTCATTTGTTTGTAGTTGTTATGGAGGTAATTTGGTCTTTGGAACACTGCCTAAAAAAGGCACTATAGGGGTGGCACAAGCCCTGGCCAGTATCTGGAAACCCAGGCATGACAGATGCAGGCCATCTCTGGCAAAGCATCGATGTTTGTCAATCATGTCATTCCAGACAGACAGATACTGGATCCCCTTAGAATGACACCAGAAGCTTAGCCAATTTTTGAAATCAATCATTTTCTGCTTGTACTGTGGTATCATTCTGGGTGATGGAAGGATGCTGCTCAGGGCTAGCGTCATACCCTCCTGGACTACATAATCTGAGAGCTCCTCCATATCTCTCTTCATGTAGCCCAGGGAGGTACGTCTCAGGTTATTCACACTGACATGTACAATGACTGAGTCATATTTGTACCTGTTGTTGAGGGACCTAAGTGCGTGCGTTATGCGGTGGATCCTGGCACCTGACAGGCAGCTGACTGTTACTTTCAACTTATTCAACCTAGTGAGTGGGACATCAGTGTGTCTCACTATCAAGTCACCTAAGACTAGTGTGTCGGGCATGCTGTTTTGCCTTAGGGGCTTTGGTTGAATGGCACACTGTTTAGGAGAGTTATGTGTCTTGTGATTAGTGGTGTGTTGTGGTGCAGAGTGCATTGCTGTCTTGGAGGTCTCTGTTGTTTGGATAGATTTTTATTAAGAGCCTCCGCGAAGGTGGGTGTGTGGTTTGCGTTTTTATGTGAAGGCAGTGCTGTTGTGTGTTCTAGAGGGCTATGTGTTCAATGTGGTGTGGTGCAAATGTTGACCTTCTCCTCTACACCAGCTATTCCGGTCTTGGCTGGAGAGTGCATGGCTTCCAATTTGGATATATAAATCCATCTTTCGCAAGTCTGAGTGTTGGGAGGTAAAAGAAGAGGGTTGGCAGTGTACATGAGGCAGTTGCTACATTGCCTTAGGATGCCCAAGTTCACCAGGTTGATAGGAGAAAGCACAGGGAACTGACCTTTAGACATGCCTGGAGGGGTGGTCATTAATAATAAGTACTGGAGCTATTTCCTTGTAGAACGTTTAGTGCTGGTAGCACTTTTGTGTGCTACAGTAATTGCTACAAGAAGTCTGGTAAAGTTCTAGAACTAATAAGCTAGTAAAAGTGCAGGAGAGGAGAGAACTAGCAAATGTAAGGTAAAAATTGAACAGCAGACTTTGGCACCGCTCATAAGCTTACAAACAGTCCTTGATACAGCAAATCAGTATCAGGACTAAACTAGTTACAGGAAAGGCAGGAAACAAGCTCAAACCTGGCTTTTAAACCAGAAAGTTGAAAGAGATTGAAAACTGTCCAAACAGCCAATAAACTACAATTTCTGGACCAGAAACCACTCCTCTTGTAGCAGACAGGTTACCTAGTGCTTACCACTCCCACTGACAAGCTAGAAGGCTTCCCTCCAACACAGAAAGGCTAAGGGGACGGGTCAGAAGCTTACACACAGTCCTCAGAAGCTTACATACAGTCCTGTATACAGCAAATCTGTATCTGGACTAGACTAGTTACAAGAAAGGCAGGAAAAGTGCAAATGTGGCCTTTTAAACCAGAAAGTTGAAAGAGATGGAAAAAACTGCCCAAACGGCCAATAAACTACAATCTCTGGGCCAGAAACCACTCTTCTTGTGGTAGAATGGCTACTCGGTGCTTACCACTCCCACTGATAAGCTAGAAGGCTTCCCTCAACACAGAAAGGCTTGGGGGGCCCAAAAGCTTAAAAACAGTCCTGGATACAGCAAATCTGCATCTGGACTACACTAGTTACAGGAAAGGTGGGAAACAAGTGCAAATGCGGACTTTTAAACCAGAAAGTTGAAAGAGATGGAAAAAAAAAACGCCCAAACGGCCAATAAACTACAATTTCTGGGCCAGAAACCATTGACTTATTTTTTTTCTCTAGATTACTGGAAGTCATGTCATGCACTAGAACTTGAGCTTGAACTTTTTACTTTTTTGCTGAACCACTGCAGGATTCTTCCAGACAGTGGTTTTCTCCACTTTATCTGGTTAATTTTCTTTTAGGTTCTCTGAATTTCTTCCTTATTGGCTTCCCGGCAGTGGTCTTACTAGCTAGCAACTGAAATTTACAGAAAAAGATGAACTTTTTCACCTTAGGCTGATATTTTTAGTGTATGTATACATACATATACATATATATATATATATATATATATATATATATATATATATATATATATATATATATATATATATATATACAATAGTGTATCATGGATCCAGGTTTGTTTAGATACTGTGGACTGCTTTTACCACATCTATCTTTCTAAGTATTTATGATCTGTTCCCTTTTCTATATTTTCTAATAGTGATTCATTGCTTTATAGTTTTCTCCATTCAGTGCTTCTATAGTACATTTTATTTCTTCCCTTTCTTTCCTTTATTGTCTTGTGGTGAGGCTTTATTAATTTAGCTGTACAGTAATATATCCTATTTATTTCTGTTATATCACATTAATTTCTCTTAATAGTCCTAATTAGTGTGTTCATCTGTTTTACCAAACTTCTAACATTTTGGGTCTTATTTTCTTTCTATAATCTATTTCTTTCATCAAACTTAATATGTCTATCCATCTCTATTAAATCAAGCAGGTCTTCCCTTAGATAATTGTCTTCTATACTGAGAGCACATTATTTTCACTCCATTTCCAGTAGGTTTTCTACAGAAAGCTCAAGAACATCTTCATGTGACATATCCTCTTCAGAAGCTCCCTGCTTCTTCTACTGCTCCTTCAGATGGGAAGTCACTGACTTCACACTTCACAATATTCCCTGCATCAAAATTGCCACTGTTTCCTGCTACTTCCCCTTGCTGTGCAACTTCAGGTGAACCTTTGTACCACTCTCCTAAAGAAGGTTCCAGAGCATCACCATGTGGCAAATCTTTAGATACCTCTCACTCCACCTGTTTCTACTTAATCTAAGGACTCACTGTTCCGTCATGCTGCAATATTGACTGTGTTGGATTTTCTGCCTAAATACTTCACTTCACAGATAATCCATGATTTCAGTTTGTTTGTTTAACTTCAGCCTTACTAATCGTCTTTACTACATTCCCCCCTTTGTTTTCTTATTTTTTGTATTGTAAAATTTTCTCTATCCAAGTGCCTCTGCCAGTGTTTCTCTTCATGAATCTTTAGGTCTCATTTTTTTTTACCTCCAGTATAATGCTGGACATAGTTTATGAGTCCATGTTTCCAAAAAAAAAGATGGCACAGCAATTTGTTGAATCAGGGCATGCAGTTGCTACCTGGCTATGTCCACAGACATACCTGGTTGAGAGGTACTTCCTCTGCAACAGCCTTGTGACAACATTGAAAACCTTTACTCTGTTTTATACACATCTCCAGTTCTCCGTCTTGTAGATGGCATCCCAGTAGGGTGCTGGTATGCAAAATATTATATGAGTTCATATGTATGATGGTTCAGACATGTTTGTGCATGTACATGCACACATCTCAAGTACAAAATTACTGTGCATAGCTACACCACTGCTGTTCTGTACAATGTTCTGACCCAACAGTCGCTTACTGTTACTGCCATGGTCAGAGAAATATAGCTTAACCAGCCTCTGTGTTTCATGAACAACAGTAGCAATATGTGTGATGTGGATATTGTTCATTTATTCAGTGACCATGGCAATGAAGTTTAATTAGCTGAGAATGATAAACGTAATATGCTTCTGATGAAAAATGTTTTCAGTGGAGGTGGAGTCACCTTCTATGGAGGGAAATGTACTCCTTCATCCCCAGTTTCTCAAAAAAAAAAAAAACAGAAAAATGGAGGTATTTTGTTCAAAAATATTACAGAAACCATTAAAGGTGACAATATTTTTTATTCTAAAAGCCCCTTTCATATTAATGGAAATGTCCCTAAAGATCAGCTTTTATGTATAATGAGAAACACTAAATACTTCAGATGAAGAAGCTGTAGAAAAGGAGTCAATAACTGTTGGGGATAAATTATCAAAAATAAGGTATGATGGCACTTTATTAGCTCAAACAATAGGTGAAATAAAGAGTCCTGTGTATAATGGAATGATTATATTTTGGCTGGAGTTCACAGATAACTTGAGAAGCACTCACAGCAGTGCATGTTGCCTTGTCATAATTATAGTGGCCAATGCCTTGCTGCTCAGTAGCACAACCCTACACTAGTGAACAGTGAAGGAAATGTGGTAGTATGTGGGTGGGACCTGTACTAATGAGGCCCCTTTAGCAGCCTAATGGTCTGCTCAGTTAGGAAATGTGCATGGTATGCAAGGTATACACATTTGATATAGCCTAGTCACCTGCCATAGCACAGCAGAAATCATGCATGTGCATGTCACCATTTATCAGCATGCACCTATACATTTTTATGGTAGGCAATCTGTGCAGGTAGAAGTGGAGCAGCCACACTCTGCCCTTATCGCTGATCTAGGTAAGTCATGGTGAGTGTACACAAGAGGGTATACAAGGGTATATCTGTTAGTTTGTGTGTGGGTGTGGCTACAGGAGCAGTGTATTGGCAGCAACAGTGTGTGAATGAGTGTGTGTGTGTATGCACATTCATGCTTACTGTCAGTGTCTGCATCTGCATTTATCCGTGTGTGTGAGCTAGAAGACTGCTGCCTGGTGTGACCTGTGGCTGGTCTGAATGTAGACATCAGGGATGCAGACTGTGCAGGTACTGGGTATGCATATGTTTGCCTGTGTGTGTGTGTGTGTGTGTGTGTGTGTGTGTGTGTGTGTGTGTGTGTGTGTGTGTGTGTGTGTGTGTGTGTGCGCGTGTGTGTGCGTGTGCGCGTGTGTGCACATGTGTGTGCGCGTGTGCGCGTGTGCGCTCGTGTGTGTGTGTATGTGCACGCACACTTAACTGTCAAGAGTGTCTGTGCAGGATGTATACATGTCTGTCTGCCTGTGGTTGCTACAATTGGACAAAGAGGTTTGGTAAAGCACAGCCATGATCAATAATATGTCATTGCTCTGCTTATCCTTTCCTGTCTGATATCAAATTTTGTGTTTGTGTGTGTGTTGGGGGAGGCATGCATGCCTGTGTTTGACCTGCTATGATCTGCAGTATTTCACAGCACAAGTTGGAACAGCATTCAGATGAGCAGAGCAAAACTACTCCAACTGACTAATTCATAGAAATGTAAATGTCCACTTAATGAGATGTTGCTGTACTGGGAATTGTGTGACTATGAATCTATAAATGGTGGAACAGCAAAGCTTGACACATCTGTGCAGAGCATGTTGAACTGCTGTTCTATTGCCTAAGAATCCAGGTCTTTATTTAAGTTGAGAGATTGGGCAAACTGTACATCAGCACCCTGACTGGAGAACAAACATTCTCCATCAGGGTATTAATGTATAAATAATGCCCACTGAAAAACGAGTCTGCCTCTTCATGGCAGCATATCAAGCTGCTATGGAGCTCAGATAGAAAAAAACCTAATGCCCACCATTGCTTTACACTCACTAAGGAGGGCTTTTGCTGTTTAGGGAGTATAAAATAATAAAGAAAAAAATATGTGTATGTGTTTATGTCTGTGTGTGAGAGTGTATGTGTGAATGAGAGTGAGAGATCGATCGAGCCATTATCTTACACTCGCTAAGCAGCACTTTTGCTGTTTAGTATAAAATAAATGAAACCGAAAAAAGTGTGTGTATGTAAGTTTGTGTGTGTGTGTGTGTGTGTGTGTGTGTGTGTGTGTGTGTGTGTTTCTTTCTGTATACATGTCTGAGTGAATGCATGCATGAAAGCAGAACAGACTGCATGTATTTATATTTCTGTCTGCGTGCATGAGTGAATGCGTACATGAAAGCAGAGCAGACTGTGTGTGCGTGTGTGAGAGAAAGTGAAGAGTGAGAGCGATGCCTGGCAGCAACAGTATCAGTTAAGAGGTTTGCGTACCTCTTGACCATACATGTCAACCTCTCGGCACAATAAATCTGGGCAGATCTGCAAATAACAAGGGACAAGTGACTTAAAATAAGGACACATTTTAAATATTGCTCTTATGAACTTCAAGTTGCTAAAACAACAGGGTTTCCATTAGCATGTATTATCTGAAGGATATGAAGTCTGAAACTCAAATGTCTGTCATTATTTAATGACTTCAATCCCCAGTGATCTCACAGAAAACTACACATTTTATGAGCATGGGACCAAACATAACAGCCAAAAATCTGGACAGTTGAAAGGTATGTTCTGTTGACTCTTAGTATCTGGATAAACCTAAAATAAATGGGGACAAAGGATCAAAATAGGAATGCATTTTACTTTATTAGGATTTGTGTTAGCATACATTTTCTGAAACAGAGGTGGTAGTGAGAGATTGAGTGAGAGCGATAGTGAAGACATTTGCATACCTCTGGACTTTTCAGCAGAAGAAATCTGGATAAAGCCTATAATAAAGAGGAAACAAAGGCTCAAAAATAAGAAAAAATTCTAATTACTGCCCTTATAAAATTACAAACTTGCTTAATTAAAAGGAGTTGTATTAGTATGAATTTTCTAAAGAAAATAATAGTCTGAAACTTAAATGTATGCCATTATTTAGTAACTTCAGCTTCCAATGACTGGCACCAAACCAAACGTTTTAGGAGTAAAGGACCCAAAAATAAAGTAAATGCCTGGATATTTTTTAAGTGTTATAGTTTGGATGTAAAATGCTTCTGCCAGCACCATTAACATATACTGCAGTAAGTTTGAAATATTAGGCGGAGGAACTATTTTACATCAAAAATATATAAAAAAATAATATAGTACTTAAAAAATAAATAAGTAAAACAACAATTTTACAGAGAAACCATTCTCTAAGTGCAATAATGCCCTCCAGGCTATGTGTTGATGTGTAATTAACTCCTTTCCAGGGGTGTAGAGGCCCAACCTCACATTATTGCTTGCAATGAAACCGTATCTGAGAAAGGGAATTCTAAAGGAAGAAAGACAAACAGTGGTCACACTTATTCTTAATACTTGGCATGAGCTACCAACAGTTATGAAATAAAAACATTATTAAGAAGTACTGAAATATTTTAAGCATTGATGAATGCGTAGCCAATATGTTTGTGAATTTCTTTGCTTAGTTGTAAAAAAAAAAATATATGTCAACAAAGGAAGAACAAGGTAACTATATGAATAAACAGAGTGATATTTCTCAAAGGAACCCTTAAGTGTTATAATTGCAAAGTTTGTTTATTTATTAAGATATCCAGTTATTTTGTTCATCTGAAAACAAAGCAATATTGGGATAAATGAATCCTCTGAGAGCTATACTAAACATATGGGAGGAATTTAATAAAGCCTACACGTTTTTCCCTGTGTAAGCATTGTAGCGTTCTGCTAACAGGGCTGTGAACATTTTTACATGAACAAAACTATCCTCTGTGTGTCTGGCAAATTAAAGGAAATAAGTTAAATTATTTATTTTTTTAATAATCTGAGCATGTTTGTATGCTCTAACATGCTTTATAAAAAAAATTTAAAAAATGGAAAAAACAAAATTAATATTATGTGAAAGAAATGTATTACAGGACCCTGTGTGGAGTATCTGCAATAGTGCGTTGGTGCTGTTGACAACATGGTAGGGCTTTGAAGCATGTAGTTTCCAGGCTGTGAAAATGGATTCCTATGCAAATGAGGTGGAATTACTGAATAGCACAAAGGGGTAATCGTGTCCGCATATCCCCTTCATGTAGGCAGAGAACCATGTTGCTGTTTACAGCGGAGGTAGCTGACATCAAGGAAGGGTGTGTCCAAAGACCTCTAAGCTTGTTTCAGCCAGTTTGCATGCAGCGCCGCAGTGCTGAGCATATCCTTGCACTCTAAGCTTTGTTTAGATAAGGGGAGTAAGTTTCAGTGTGCTTGTGTGGCGCTCTGCCATGCTGAGCATGGAAGTCTGGGGGGGGGTGTACACTGACTGCTAAGCTTTGTTTACCTATGGGGTGCATGTTTGCATGGCGAGAAACAATGCTGATTGAATCTAAAACCCAGTGACATATTAATTAGTTTTGACCTCTGTTTAACTCAAACTAGGGCCATTAAATTATGTTAACGATATACTAGGCAGGTGGAATGCATCATAGGTAACCAATTATACAGTCAGCACCTACAGCAGAGCACTATAAAGTATGCATACACCCTACAATCTGATTTTCCCCTATACTCTGCACCACTGGAGTACAGACTTGGGAATTTTAACTGAGAGAATGCTAGGGGCTGCTGCAGGTCTGCTACATCTGTATGAGCTAGATGCTGAAGTCAAAGCTGCTGCTGCTGACAATAGGCCTAGACAGAGAAGGAGAAGCGTGTCCAGGCCCAGGGTAACCTTCCAAGAGCTACATGAGCTGGAGATTGTGGAGCACTACAAGGTGGACAGGGACATACTACAAGAACTCACTGAGCTCTGCCACCCTCAACGCAGACCCAGAGCCAACAGAGGGGAACCCATCCCAATGGAAACAAAGGCATCTGTAGCCCTTAGATTATTAGCTACAGGCACTTTCCAAAACCAACTGGGGACATGATGGGGGCCTCACAGGCATCTGCTTCCAGAGTATTCCACCAGTTCCTGGATGCCATGCTACCACATGCCAGGGAGCACATTTATTCTCCCCTCACACGTGAGGCGAGGGACAGCAATATGTAACACTTCTACTGTGTAGCACACTACCCTGAGGTACTGGGTGCCATAGATTGCATTCATGTACACATCAAGTCACCACTCAGTGAGGAGTGTAGAATCTCCGTCAACCGCAAGGGGTACCACTCCATCAACTGCCAGGTCATGTACAATGCCCAAGGCATTATCATGAATGTGTGTGCTGGCAGCCCTGGCAGCTATCATGACTCCCATATCTGGCACACATCACAGCTGTACCAGATGTTTGCTGGGGGACATCCCACATGGCCATTTACTGGGGGATGCTGGCTACGCACTGGAACCGTGGATGATGACAGCCATCAGAAATGCACACACATCCACTGAAGAACACCATAATGAGACACATGCACAAACCAGAAACATCACAGACCATGTGTTTGTGCTTCTGAACTCATGGTTTTGGTGCCTTGATATATCTGGTGGAGCCTTGCAGTACTTTGCAGCCACATGTGCCCATATGTTCATAGTATGTCCTATGCTAGACAATATGATCCTGCAGAAACAGCTGCAGCAGGATCAGCAAAGGGAAGGGATACACAGCCCTCCACCAGTGCCTACATCACCACAGCCACAGTCACAGGAGGACTCGAAGGAAGAACCCCCGATGATGTCCCTGTAGACAGATGTAGGCATACCCAGTACACCCTGGCTTTGGCTAAGAGACAAAGCATAGCACATTCACTGACAACCTAGGGCCCTAAAGATTGACACCGTACTCCTACTCACACACATACAGTAAAATTGTTGATGCTACATATAGCTAGGATAATAATAGTTACCTGTGCCTATCCATGTATTGGCTGTGTACTGCTTGCATCACACAGAGTCAGCCCTGAACTACAGTCCTGACAACTGCTGCATTCGCAAGGTAAGTCTCTAACTTATACACTACTTGTAATGACACAGTCAGCCCTGAACTACAGTCCTGACAACTGCTGCATTCGCAAGGTAAGTCTCTAACCTATACACTACTTGTAATGATTACTATAATATGGTATCGTATCTATGGATCTGCTGCATTTATGCAAGGAAATATAGTGGGCTATGTGGACAGAAGTAACATATACATGGGACATCAGCTAGCCAGTCCAATAGTATGTTTTCCCTAATAGTCACTAGGCCTCATGGTTGGAATATGCACTACATCAGTTAAGGGAGATGTGGTCACATGATATTTGCACTACTGGCAACCCAGCAGATTATGTGCTGTTGTTCCCATATAACTGCTTTAACAGTGCATCAGCAATGGTATATCAGCAGACCAGACAATCTCAGGGCTGTAACACAGAACTCGGTCAAACATTGTATGTCACATGTAACTCAGGAATAGCAATGTACATATTTATGCTGATGATTGTGTGATGAATGACACCACTGCATCCAGCAACCTGTGTGGTTCAGTGGATTATGGAAGTTAGCATAGGGGATGGTGTTGCTGCTTCTAATCTGGAAGTAGACACATCTCTTGCATGTGAGGTATTATTATGTTGGCATGTTCATAGACTGTCAGTCTGTGTGTGGTATAACATTATGAACCTCAGTCATATATTAAGTACAGCAGACAGCTGGTGAATGCAGTGGACATGTTGAGTGATGTGCAGTACTGCACAAACAGGGACAGATGCCAATGTCTGTAGCATACCTCTCAACCTCTTAGTGCAAGAAATCTGTTCAAAGCCTAACAAAATGGGGGACAAAGGCCCACAAATAGGATCATATGTTAAATACTGTTTTCATAAATGCAAACAGTTGCTAAAATAACAGGGTTTGTTTCAACAGACATTTTCCTGAAGGATTTGAAGTCAGACATTCAAATGCATGTCACTATTTAGTGACTTTAATCCCAAGTTCATCAAAGTGATTTGCCAGAAAACCACAAATTTTATGAGGAACAGACCAAATTATGACCCAAAACTCTGGACAGTTGAGAGGTGTAGTCTGTCTGTAACACATAAAACCCCAGACTGCAATACAGGTAGGTGTGGCCTGGAGTCACTTTATAAGTACTGATGGTCACACTGGGCATGCCCAAACACAATTAAAATGAGCACAGTTTTGTTGCTCCATCATCAGACTAACCTGTTATGTATAGATATGTCTATACATACAGACATAGACATGTACATATTCATTTGTCACTATCTTTCTCTCACATACATAATATATCTATCGCTATGTAGTATCAAATAGATATATATCAATAAATATAGGTATATATATCACATTGATACATAGGCTCTCCTCATATATCAACCTAACACACACATACACACACACACACACACACACACATATATATATATATATATATATATATATATATATATATCATACACACACAGCTACATTTATATATACATTCCTGTTAATTACATAACTATGTGTGTGAATGACTCTAATAATAGTGAGTAAATCGGCACTATCCCACATCCATATTGTTTCTCAAAGGATCCAAAATAAGGGTGCAACAGTACATAATCCAGTTACCTACAGACCCCTGTGCCTGCTGGATGTCACCATGTAGAGAGATGCAGGTGAGCAGGTGGTGCAATGTATAATACTGTCAGTGCATGCATAGACAGGGCATATTGTTCCTGCCCACAGGTTTGCCTATCTAACTGCAAGCAACCACATATGGTCATACTGTTAAATGTACACGTATAGCTAGGATAATAATAGTTACCCACTGCTAGGATACTAGATGCAGATAACAGTATGAAGCAATATCACTCTGCAAACCACAGATGCTGTTCAACACAAACCTAGCTTGTGTAATGTAAAGTATTGTGCCTGCAATCACATATACAACAGACTCAACATCTGGAACATGCAATAAGTATTGTGATCTATTGTGAATAAGACTAGATAGGTAGGGATTCTAATCTCACTCCAGGCTACTTGGTGGATGTGTGTGTATACCCCTGCAAAACAACTGCCATGCCCTCATGGGCTATGCCACCTGCAATGGGTATAAATGTTTTGGTCCTGTAACTTACTGCTGGCTTCTACACTGCCCTCTTCTACACGGCCTGATGATGTCATCCACCTTAAGGCTACCAGCTGACAGTGTAGTATCAAGACCGGGGCACACACTTTAAATACTGTGATCTATACTGTGCAAGACTAGATAGGTAGGGGCTCTAATCTCACTCCAGGCAACTTGGTGTGCATGTGTGTCCCGATGGCATAAATATGATCATTTTGGTAACACAGAAATAGGTTGGGTTTTAAAGTATTTTATTTGTAGTGTGTGATGTGGCCTCCCAAAGAACTGACTACAACAAGGCCTGCTGATGTCAGCAAGCATAATATGTCCTGGACTGATAGTACTAGCAGACATGAGGTGTGTTCCATGCATCATGTACTGTGATCTGTTGTATGTACCATTACGTAGGTAAGTGTTCTCATCTACATACAGCCGGCTTGCACTATGTGTGTGCATTGGTGTGTCCTGTACACAGTGATTGGAAATGGTGCTAGCCTCAATGTAGCCATGGTTGTGTGTGAGCCTGTTACAGCATATTACATCATGTTATGGAACCATAGGACATTTGAACTTCACTGGCATAATGGCCATACAGCCCTTACAATCATAGACATTGTTATATCCGTAGTTATGGATCAGCACATATTGTCACAGTGCAAGAGGGACACAGGCAGATGCCCTGTGTTGAGATAATGGTCACCCAGCCAGTCATATAGATGGCATGTGGTGAGGTGCACCAATGTGCTCTGTGTGCCATTAAGCAGGGTTCTGTTTCAAGGGTATGTTTAAGTCTGCTAGAAAAATCTCTCCTACAAGCATGTAGTACGAACATCACATATGACGTTAATGTCCATACAGTGGGTTATACATCTACTATGCCTCCTACAGATAGGCAGCATATGCAATAAATCAGGGTCACATATTGCCCCGTATGCAAGGCACAGATCACCTCTGCAGAGCCTATAGTCCACAGGTGACAATGACACTCATTGCAGACTATCCCCAATGAGCGCCAACTGGAGACATGAAGTGACCTTGTGAGAGACCATACTGTTGCATGCAATTGCTAGTACTGCTTAGAAAGGTACATCACCAAATGGCCATTGCAAGCAGATATTGGCATGCTGATAGAAGAGTACTTGGAAGTTATGAGCATGTCACTTAAAGCTGACTGTGGCTTCAGCTATGTCATATGATTCCTGCCATACCACTGTAGAGATGGGGTGATCTGAAGTACATTAGGTGTAAACCTGTGTGGCCAGGTCTGTGTGCCCAGTTCATTCACCCCTGAGTATGTATATCACATGTTGCGACTGATGTGCTACTTACAAGGTACATAGGTCTAACTGATGTAACTGATACTACATATATATTTGCATGGAGTTTATGGTCATTACTATGTCAACAGGCATGTGTTCACAATACCCTTTTTGCAGGATAGTGGCATACCACAGAGACTCTATGACTGCTCACAATTTGCAAGCATCAGCCAACATTAGCCACAGTCAGTCAGTAGTCACATGTATTGTGGTTGAATGGATCCCAAGCAGTACAGGACCCAGGACTGCACACTGTTGAGCACTGCTACTGACAGATCAGCTATTGGAGGCAGATGTCCCTATGTTGCATATATGCACCAGCAATGGACCACTTAGTGATCCCTACAATGATAGTATTGTGGATGCCTAAGTGGGTGCTTTGTAAATGTTGCCTGAGCGGGGTATACAGTCAGATGACTTGGCTGAGTCTAGGGGGTTTCATGCCCTGATGTACCCTCACCCAGATCCATGGTGACTGTCTCAGAAATGTCCACCACATGTAACAGTCATGCCCCCTATCACACATCCAAACTGTGTACAGTCAACTGTGTCTAGAATACATATATGTGTGCTGATCAGCTCCATGATGATCACCCTACAGCCTGACAGATATGAATACTCAGACAAAGAGGTGTAAAGTTATGTCAGTCAGTGGATGCACCACCTCTGTGCAAGGGTATAACAGTTGCCATTGTCCACTCAGCTGCTGTGCAGCCAGTAATGTTGGTATGATTGCAAGGGTTAGTAATCCTTGTCAGATCACATGTGGGATGCAGCCTGCAGCCTGGAATGTTAGCATGTGCAATAGATGCTGTGTTTCTTCCAGTGAGAGGCTAATTATGAACTGCTCTGTAAATATGGAAGTTATGGGACAGGTTGTAGGAATGACATGTGTCACATATGGTGGGGGCAAGGGAGTGTAGTTGACACAGACAGTGTGAGTGTACAGGTTAGGTGTGAGTCCAGACCCATCATATTTGGCATCATGACATATGAGGTCACGACAATCTGAACCTGTCCTTTGAGGACACACATGTAACTACATTGTGCATTGTGGATCTGCATTGCATGGGTGGCTACCTTTGTCCCTTCTCATGTCTACTCAATGTCACAAAAACACTATGTGCTTCTTTTAGCTGAGGAGGCAGTGCCTCCATGTTATGGGGGGGGCACCCTCATCCCAACTGTCACACAGCATTGTCCACCTGTTATTGTACAGCCTGCTAATGGCAGTTGTCCACCAGCCAGGTTTGCTGAGCCATGATGAGCTTGTGTCCTTCCTGTCACATACAGCCAAGTTCATGCCGTTGTAATGCTGCTGACATAATACATGGTTGTAGAGCTCTGTATACTTGCCTGTCTCATCTGAAGGGGGAGGTGCAGTCACACTATGTCAATCATCTGTATGTACTGTCTGCAAGGGGGGTGGTATGTGCCGGTAGTTCTAAGGAGACTGATCTGTGGCCAGATCCCACCAGGGAGGACCTCATATTGGGGGGGCTGTACTGGTCACTCACATTGGTAAACGGGTCTACTTTCTATCACCGAACTTCCAAATCACCGACGCACAAGTTACCGACCCCAAACAACCGAAAACACACAACACCGACAAACACCAACAACTCAAAAAACTGAACACCACTACACCGACACAAAAAACGTCAACTACACATTGCACACAATAACATATCCACTAACCTTAACCTAAACCCTAACCCTAACGTCCGACACTACCGCACACTTACCCAACCCGCACCTAACCTAACTCACTTAACCCACCCTAAACTTCAACACTGTCACTATCGCACACTTACCCTACCTGCACCTTAACCCTAACTCACTTAACCCACCCCTAAACCTCAACACCATCACTATCGCACACTTACCCTACCTGCACCCTAACCCTAACTCACTTAACCCACCCTAAAACATTCAGCCCGTCACTATCGCACACTCACTCCACCCGCATACTAACCCTAACACACTTAACCCTTCCCTACACTACACTACGCCACTATCACACACTTACCTTACCGGAACCCTAAGTCCGACACTACCGCACACTCACCTTTCCCACACCCTAACCTAAAATCCCTCACTATCGTACACTTACCTGTCCGCTCCCCAGTCCTAAATCTTTCACTTTCGCACACTTACCAGATTACGCTCACACGCTGCCGTTGTCAGTCTTTCAGCTGTCGGGATACCGCGTTTTCGATAACCTACCTGTTCGGTCATTCCATCTCGGTCTTCCGGGTGTCGGTGACGTGGCGCTTCGGTTATTCGAAGTAGACCCTGGTAAACACATGATGCACTATGTTGGTTCCCTGTGTGGGGATGTCAAGGCACTGCTGCAGGGCATTGTGGGTAAGGAGCTGGACCATCCTTTGGGCAAGTGCAGCACGACTAAGCAACACAGTGTGTACATGTTACATTTCCCTAATGTGTTTGTGCTCTGTACAGACACCTTGCATGACTGTCTTCCTGTAACATGCTGGAAGTAACTGCAACACTTACTTGCAAGGAGGACAACTAGTAGGTTATGCCAAGTGGTGTCCCCAGATCTCTGAGTTATGTCACCTGAAATGCCATGACAGGAGTTAGCATGGATATGAGCACTGACACTGTCATAAACCTAGTGACACTGGACCAAACACTGCTACTTTTGCTCAAGCCCAGATCATGCCTATCGACTGTAACCGGTGGAGCCCATTGACTGTTATACTATGCAATGGATGTCAGATATATGTCTCGCTCCACCAACCATGGCCTGACAAGGTGTATGACAATATAAGGCCAGCAGGCTTTGCTGGAAACTGTACATCATGTACAGTGTGTTATGTCAGCTAGTGGATAGGCAAGTGTCTGACAGTCATACTCTGGGAAAACAGCAGTGGGAGACCTGTGCTGCAATGACACCAGTCACAAGTGGGGCTCACCATCCTCCATTATTGGCTTACCCCATCTACCTATTCTTTCTCTGCAGTTACAGCCACTGTCAGTGACCTCCGACTGAGTACATTAGCAGGTGATTGCATATTGGGAGCTGTCACAGACTCCCACACAGAACCAAAAGTTATCCAGGATGGCCTAAGACACAGTCAATTGTACTTTGAGGCACTGACAAAGACTAACTGCCAGTGACTGCACCTGCAAAATACTGTAGTGTCTGCACATCACACACAGTTGAGCCATTACACATGGAGTTATGGACACAGAGATGAATGCAGCCTTTGACTCTCACTAGTCAGTAAGATGTGGGGATGCATTCACTGCTGTATACCCTACACCAACAGGTATGGGATGTAAATCCCAGACTGTCACTGCTATACTGAATGTGGCAGTCATCACAGCTATCATTGTGTGCAATGGCACCCTTGCTATGTCACTACACAGGCATATCATACAACTGAAGCAGCCAGACAGGTTCCATGGGTACAATAATACACAGCGTAGATAACATGTCCTATGGAGTCTGTGTCACAACCGTACATGTATAGTCTGTCCCCTAAATGCTTTGGAGGGGATGTGTCTGCCTCCATACAGGGAGGTGTTGGATCCCACTGTGTACCTCCCTCATATCCATGACATGACATGACAGGACTAAGACATGTCTCACCTGTTCTACAGGCCTACAACATCACTGTGGTATACATCAAGTGTGTAACACAGGCAGTACACTGTGCATGACACAGCCTCCCCCCCACCCATGCATATGCAGCACACATCTGCTGTGACACAGCATGTGCAGGTTACAAAATAGGATGCAGAGCATGACAATCATAACAGGTGTCAGGCAACTGTCTGTGCTAGACACATGATATTTGTAAATGGGTCATCTCCGTCACCAGAGCTGTAGATGCATGAGTTGCCAAAACCCTGGTGACACTTACCAAGGGTAGCAGACCTGGGGCCGATAGCCTAATACCAACCTATGAACCTATATGCCTGGCCCTGATGGCCCATGCCATTCACATCATGGACAAGGTCTGCCCACAATGCAGTCCGCTGTTCCCTATTTTACCTCCCCCTGGACAGTAGGATGTGATGATGTTGCCTTAGTCCTTCCAGTATAATTTCATTTGCTGCATCAGAGAAGGGTGCATTGTATCTACAATACATGATTCCTGGAAGACAAAAAAAAGGGAACACATTACAGGATCACTATCCACTGCTTGCTCACAAATCATACTCCACAGTGTTCAAACACACTAAGTGTGTGGATACAACTGCAATAGTAGCAATAGTCAGGCATTCCTGTATGTGCCATGACAGATACTGCTGTATGATCATACACCCAACACTTGAGTCTACTGTGGTGTGACCCTACAAGCAACCCCCTGATACTACAGCATAGGAACAGTGCCACACAATTATCAGTGTGCTACTACAACCACTATAAATGGACAGTCCAGCAAGACCGGTGTGCCACAATGACAAAAGCAATGCACCCTTGATGTATAGTACATCCTGTCTAGGTGTAAGACAGCAGGAGATCAATGACTTGTCATTATCACAGGTCTATGACAGGCTTAATGCTGTATTCCATATTCCCTGTACATCTATTTACCCATCTGCATCCTGTAGTACACAAAATCAGTTACATACCAGATGGAGTGCAGTACTCCTCTGTTGATATGTGGTGATAGTAAAGTTTTCATAAAGGTGAGCTCTGCGTGAGGAAAGTCTCATACAGTTTGGTTCCCCATAGCCAGCTGCTTGCCTTTTAAACATGTTTCTCATCAGCAGGTGATTGTCTCTAAACTAATCTGTGGGTCTGAAATGCTAACTTCAGCTAACACAGCTGTTGCACTATCATCAGTCAATGACATGCAACCACTGTACAATTTATAAGGCCTTCATGTTGATTAGGGCCCCTTTCTGATACATTGTGCTGGACATTACTGGGGTGAGGAAACTACATCGTCACAGAGGGTAGGTCTGCAGCAAAAACCTTACCATAGATATGTGTATGCTACAGGCTGCAGCTGCTGTTGCTGGTAATAGACATAGGCAGAGAGTGTGGACACTTTGGAGGACAACAACCTGTAGGAGGAACTGTGGGAGCTGAGTCAGCCCTGTTGTAGATGCAGAGCCAGAATTAGGCTACCCTTTCCACTCTAAATAAGGCATGTGTTTAAGGCAAGTATGTTAGGTAATGGTATCACTAAGAGTACTAGGTAACATGTTTGGTGTGCCCTTGGGTAAGACGGGGTTTAAATATAAGAATATATCCACAATTTGGGCAACTGCAGGGCTGTGTGTTACACTCTGCTAGTAATTTGCAGCATGTATGAGGGCAGGCCATATTACAAGGAGGGACTTCCAATGTGTATGGTAGCTGTACAGTGGTGATAATCTGCACAGGGACTTTGAAAGGACTGTGTAGTGCACTGTCATATTAGTGGCCCTCATTTGCAGTACCTGCATTGACATTCTGTGTGAATGCATATTAATGCATGACGTGGCACTTTATGTACATATAGTTTTGCTATAGAGATATGTGAAGTGTGTTCCTACCTGCAGGCCTGTGACCTCCACCAGTGAAAAGCAGACATGTCATTTGGAATGCATTGTGTGGATAAACAGTGCATAACTCAGTCATTAATTGCTGCCTTCACAATACTGTACCACTGGATTTGAACCCAGGACTGTGTGCGCAACATATACTGTTTGCAAGGCGATAACAAACTGAGCTACTGAGTTAATGCTGCAGCAGGTGTCTTTGCAAGATATATGTGCACACATACAGGCTGTGACATACATTTTTTACATCCATCAGTATGTGCATGGCTTTATGTGGATCTATGTATGCAGCAGGGTCCCAGCTGAATATGCATTTTGCCATTAATGTCTTAGCAGGTGTCTATCTACATGTTGCTACTGAAGGGCACATTTACCTGCTATTACAAGCCTCACTTACATCCATGTCTTTGGCTTTCTAGTGGTGTACTATTGCACCAGAGTCCAAGGTACACTCCTATTGTTACTCTTTTTAATTTAATTACATTTTAATCAAGTTTGTGCGACATGGCATGGTGCACAACTCCACTGAAACATGCTTAATGACTGTAACTGGCAATTACTATGTTTTCTTTAAACCACCGTTTTAAGTAAGAGTTGCGTGGTGTGGCAGGTTAATGCAGTAGTTTGCATGTGCGATGGTCTTGGGTACGAAATATAGGACAGGTGTTTATTTTGTAAGTGTGTATTACAAGTTTAAAAACACATATAGTCAATATAGCTCTATTTAGCTGAGCTTAGTGAAGCTGTGTGACGCTGTGCATCATGCAGTGCCCTGCTAAAAAATATAAAGAAAAGAAAAATGGGGAGATAGGAAAGTGGTGAAATGGGGTGCATGCAGGGGGAAAAATATAGTGAAAGGCTGGTAAGGATGTGCAGGAAGGGTGTAGGAAAGAACCATTGCTATCCATTTCTTGTACAGCAACAACTGTGCACTTTGACAGAATCTGTACATGACTTTGAACTCTCAACACCAGAAAGAGGGGTGAGGACAACATAACTGCATTGTCAAGCTAGTTGGACCAAATTACATGTGTCCAATGGGCACTTGTGTGAAATGGAGAGCTAATGTATGGGACAATTTTTTTTTGGGGGGGGGGCAGGTGACCATTTTTTTTTTTAAGGTGAAAGTGGAATGTTGGGGCAGGGACATAGATGCACGTGGGAGAGGCAAGTTGGATAGGTGAGGATGCATTTGCAGAGAGACAGGACAGACAAGACAGCAGACAGGGGCGGTGTGTGACACATGATGGGGTAAGCACCTTGGATAGGGAGGGTGTTGTGGAATCTAAATCCCATGTGCCTCCAGACAGCAGCAACATGACTCACATCCCCACCCATGGGACTGTCGGCACTGCTCCTTCACTGTCACAAGGGTGGCAGTGCTGGAGACTGAGCACCAGAGCAAAGATGCCTCACCAGGTTGGCCAGCATGCCCTCAATCCAGTGCAGGCAGCGGTCAAACCCACAGTAGACTATCCTGCACACCAAGACCAGCAGCTCATCCTGGGTGACAACACCCCTCCACCACCGCTCCCAGAGGGAGGTCAGGCCCCGTTCCATGGGATGGTACTACCCAATGCTGCAGGTAGTGCAGGGGCAGCAGAGGGGGGTACCACCGGTCTGGGTCCCAGATGTGCAGAGACCCAGTGCCATGGGAAAGTTGAGGCAAGGTAGGGGGAATCAGCCGGAACCAGCCTATCTTGATGTGTTGTGGTGAATGAGGTATAGCAGTATGTTAAGGCTAGTAATAATCAAACCATTGTTAGTACTAACAGAATAGAACATCATTTTCATTCATCCAAATACATATTAATGTATAGTATGTGTAGCATAACAGTAAATAACATAACGGTCAGATAGATATAGATGTTTTGATTAATGAATTGACTTTTCTGGATAAAGATATCAGAGATGATACATCCTATGAGAATTCTAAATATGAAATTTTAAGGATGTATAACAGTACCGATCAACAAATTGTAAAATTAAAAGCTGGAAAAATGGAGAAGTTAGAAACGGACTTAAATCAGTATGCTAATGGGAACACTTATCCAAAACCACCAGGTGGGCAAAGAAGAAACAGATTTTTTTTATAATACTGACAATAGCAATAATGATGCAACAAATACAAGGGATGGTGAACAGGAGCATGACCAACCATACAATCAGGAGTTTCCTGAATTAAGGAGGTCAGAAAGAATAAGAAATAAGAACAACCCCCAAAACATGTCCAACCAATAAGCAGGGTTTCAAGGGGCCAGGCCGAAAACCAAATACTGGAGAACTTAAACAAGGACTATGTTGATGTGCTGGACCCCTGTTTAACACATAATGTACAAAATTCCCATGCATGCATTAATTAACAGCATTGTGATAATATTAATGTGACTGTCAATAACAGAAAAGGAGATTTTAAAGTGTATTATTTTTCAGATATACAAATAGATAAGCATGTTGCTGATTTATTAGCTAAAGGTACGTTTGTACCAACAAGTCCCTTTGATTTCACCAACATTATGATTGATTTAAAAATATTTTAAGGAAGTTGAATTTTAGTTTATTGCATCAAAATAACATAGATAATGAAAGAAGTAAATACAGTATCAGTAGTAGATATATAAACCCCCCTTGCACCCTAAATTAATCACATATGAAAAAATGTGTGAAACTGAGTTGAAGTGTTTAGATTAAATAAGAGCAAATTATATATCGAATTTGAATGATAAAGAACAAAGCATTGTGAAAATATTAAAAAGTGAGAATGTAAGGATTATAAGACCTGACAAGGGGGGAGGGGCAGTAATCATGAGTCAACACACCTATAATATGAAACTCAATAATATTCTGAATATAGACACTTATGCTGAAGTGTCACTTAATGAGTTAAACTGGGCTTATAGAAAAATATATGGTCAATTAAATGATATTTTCCTGGAAAGACAAATTAATCTAGATTTATATAATTATTTGAATATAACCACTCCAGAAATTCCTGTCTTTTTTGGAACCCCTAAAATCCACAAAAGCATATATGACCCCCCCCCCCCCATGCACCCTTAAGTGGATGGAAGGGATTCCATTACTTCCACATGTGCTAAATATATAGATTATGAGCTTAAGAACATTCTGGGGAAAGAATCGCATACATATAAAGATTTGTGGTCATTTTTACAACATTTGAATGATATTCAATTCGATCAGAATGACATCATAGTGATGATAGATGTATGCAACCTGTATACGGTAATCCCTCAAACCATAGGGTTAGAATGGGTTAATGAAATGCTTATTCACCATAAAGTTGCACATGAGATAATTAATCTTATTATGGAATTATTAGAAATGGTGTTGAGTAATAATTTTGTTACCTTTGATAAGAAATATTATTTGCAGAAAAAAGGCATCGCCGTGGGGTCACCTTGTGAAGGAGCATACGCAAACATGGTGATGGCCTATTGGGAGAGAAATTTTATATTCAATTCTAAGTATAATGAATGTTTAAAGTCTTATCACAGATTTCAGGATGATAACAGTATTATATGGACTGGGGCACAAGAGTTATTGAATGAATTTCTTATATACATTAATGGGACAACTGGAATGTTTGCAGTTTACTTGGGATATTAATGTTGAACATATGAATTACTTGGATGTCCATTTAGTTAAAGACAGAGTTAATGAGATGTACACAGCTGTAATCCATAGAAAAGAAACTTATTCCAGTTACTTCTTACATTACAGTAGTTCACATCCGGAGCACCAAAAAAGATCTGTTGTCAAAGGGCAACTTGTTAGGGCAGCCCGGATGGTGACGAAATATGATGAGTTCATGGATGAATGCTTTACTTTGCATACTATGTTTATCAACAGGGAATATCCTAGTAACTTTATAGATGCACTAATTCAAGAAGTAGCTAGTAAAAGATTGAATGGCCACTTCAAACCCATCTTGGATAAGTCCAAGAATATTTGTGATGTCATCAGTCCAAACCACAATAATATATTTAATGTACAGTATGAGCAGAATTGTGGATTACAAAACAAGTCTGATTTTTCTAAAGCTCTGGTTATCACTTATATTCAGGATCACAATATAATAAAAGATGTATTTGTGAAAAAGTGGTCTATTTTAACAGAAGACCCCTATATTAGGAGTCATATGAATGAAAAACCTAAAATTGTGTATCGGAAAGGCAAGAATTTTAAAGATATTTTTAAGCAAGTAACTCATATGCCTGTTCAGTTAAATTTAGGTATAAGATGTGGGGCATGTCATTGGTGCCATAAAGTGAACATTGGTGGCAATTTTAAACTTAGAAATATAAGATACTCTTTGAAAGGTAAATACAACTGCAATTCAAATGCAGTTGTTTATTTAGCTGTGTGCAATTCATGTCCAGTATTTTATACTGGAAAAACTGAGAGACGTTTGGCTCAGAGAATATATGAACATGAATACGCTATAAAGAAAAATAATTTAAACAATGCTTTAGCGAAGCACATTTGTGAATTTAATAGTCACCATTTCTGTTTTATGGCCATTGACCATGTGAACATTGAAGACAAGCAACCATGGGGCGTGCATCTAGAGCTTAAAGAATTAAAATGGCAAATCAGAGTTCAGGCAGATAATTGGCCTGGAATTAATGAGAATAGCTCTATAGCACCAGTTTTAAAACTGAAAGCCCTGCAAAGAAAGAAAATTAATTGATCAGCTTGCATTTTCTATGCATTTTTTATGCATTGTTCATGTATTTTATACATATAAAATGTTATTCATTATTCTTTATGTACATATAATGTTATTTTATTTATTTATATATATGGTATATATTTGATATAGTTATGATATTTAAGGTGCATATAATAAGCAAATCTAATGTAATATTTGAGCATTTTTAATGAACATTTTAAGATATTTAAATATTTATTGTTGTATTTATCATACATAAGGCTATTATATGGGCATGTCAATCATAATAAGGGTCCAATGAGAGATGAAGTGGCAGTGTAAAAGGATGTGATGTAACATTTTGAAAATGTCTGATGAATTTTAACCTAGTTTTAAATGAAAGCGCTAACCGTGTTTTATTTTGTTAATAAAGTGTTTCTGCATCAACTGCTGGGATCATGTTTCATAGCTGTGGAGGCTGAGTTGCACTGGCTTTTTTTACAATGGTCAGTATGGTAACAACATGCCAGTAAGAAATAAACCATAAGGGCAACAAAATAGTTAGTATGTTAATAGTGAATCATAATAACACATAACAACATTACATCACATTTTGCAAAAATATAGTTAGTTTAACAGCATATGTTAATATTAAATCATAATAAATAACAATAATGAATAAATGAAGATAAGGGGAGAGGAAAGAGAGAAAAACAATCCATTACTGACAATGCTGACTATATCACTGACAATACTGATGCTAAATACTTTACAGGTGTGTAGTGTCAGTTCTGAATACAGTGACTACAATTCTCCTATAGCTGATGTTGCATGTACATACCTCTCAGTGCATGGGTCAGTGTGGGTCAAGTATTGACAAATGCAGGTACATTACTACACAGAACACTTTCACATAATGTAGACTTCTATAACTACCAAGGCGTTCTGTAAACAGATTTGGTAATACATTGCATTCTAGGTAATCATTTTTCTGTTAATCCAGTGACAGACAGCTTAGGCAGTTTTAATTTCATTATATGAAATTGTGATTCTTGAGAGGCATGTTTGTGTACAGTACATAATCTAGAAATCCATCATGCCTTATTTGGCAGGCATGGGAGTAGAACCCAATAGCTGTGACTGCAGGGGACATCTGCAAAACATTTAACTTTATTAGTATTGTTGATAATTGTCTGTGAAATGTTAGCACACTCATATCTGCTCATAACATGGGCTACGGCAACCATATACCATATACCATTTGTTCCTGTAGTTGGAGAAAAAGAGAGCATTATGTGACTGAATTTGTTTTGAATTCTATTGCTATTACAGTGGTATACTTGACTACAGTGACAGTAGAACACACATGCATGGCATATAGCCATACTGCATTTATTGAAACAAATCTGTTTAGGAATCAACAATGCTGCTTAAGACTTTATTGGTATTCCTGATAAGTGTCTGTGAAATGTAACCACAATCGTATTTGTTCATAGCATGGGCTACCTCACCCATACATACCTTTTGTTCCTGAAGTGGTAGAAAAAGACAGCATTGTGTGACTGAATTCATTTTACATTCCAGAACTATTACAGTGGTATGCTTGACTGCAGTGACAGTAGAACATACATGCATGGAATACGGCCATAATGCATTTATTAAAACATATTTTTGTAGGACTTAACAATGCTGCTTAACACTTGTTGGTATTGATGATAAATGTCTGTGAAGTCCCCACACAATATCTGCCCATAGACTGGAGTACCTCAGCCATATACCTTTATTACTTGTAGTGGTAAGAATGGAGAGCATTATTTGACCAATATTGGCCTGGAGACAGCCTTGGACAGTAGTCTGAGTTAAACAATACAGTTTGCAGGCCATTATTTTTGCATTCTACAGCTATTACAGTGTTACACTTTACTGCGACAACCTTACCATAGGCAAGTAATGCATACAGCCCTACTACAATGGTTATTACAACACAATCCTGCTGTACACCATTTTGCTTACTGTTATTGGTATTGTTTATTGCAATACAGTTGTTATTGTTCATTTAGTGCACTAAAGCTCTACTTGTCCATTTATTGCACTACAGTTCTGCTTGCCTATTATTTATTGAACTACTGTTTTTTATGGTATATACTTTATTGCAGAAAATGCTTTACTCTTTCTTGCTTATTGCCCTACAGTTAGTATAATAAATCCGTACATACCTGGCCAAGCACCCAGCATGGCACTCAACATTGCGATCCCTCTCAGCTGCAGCTTTTGGGAGAGAAGCACACCATTATGCATACCAGTTTTGCAGGCATTCAGTTTGCATATTGGTAAAACAGAAGAAAACATACTTACATATTTGTGGGGCATTTCCAGCTCTAACATCTTGGACCTATGTGTCCAAGGTTCCCCTCTTTCACCTCTTCAGGTCATCATAATGGTCATGACACTGCTCACCTGTGCTGGGGATACCAGTAACACCAGTGAGCTCCCCGGCCAACCAGTCACAGGCCTCCATCCTACACTCTGAGCCCTGGAAACCACCCTGCATCAGCCTGGGTTCATGATTTTTCACCAGGAGCCCAACAAAGACCCTGAACATCTGAAAATCCCATCTCTGCACCCAAAAGTGTGCACCTTCACCAACACCGCCTGCCATATCCACAGTGGACTCCAAGGAATGACGTAGAATTCATGCCTACTGCACTTAATATAGTCTGTTTTCTCACCTTTGCATGTCACTGAGCAACATTCAAAAAAGCACCGTGTTGCTTAGCAGCACGCAAACCAGGTAAGCAGTGTGAAAACTCACACAACCAAGGTTTTAGCTAAGCTTAGCACTGCACAAATAAAAGTAGCTGTTAGCATGTTTAAGCAGTGCTCAGCCCAGTGCAACAGTGCCATATTTCACAAATTTGTTTTAAAAGTAAATATACATAATAAATTAAATTATAGACATCTTATTATTTCTATGAACTCAAACCCAGGACCTACTAAACATTAAGCTGTATCTATACTCATTTAGCTACTTGGATATTATGAAAACTAGCATACCTTCACATAAACTACTTGACTACCAATTGGCATTGATAAGCACCATGGCGCACCACACAAACACTCTTAAATAACCCCAGACAAAAATAATGATATCCAATTTCTATTTTTGGATGTCTAGCAACTGTTGGCCAGGAGCGGCCTTAGGTCAATTGGTGCCCTAGGCAAAAGGCCTCCATGGTGCCCCCCACCACACCATTCAGTGCCCCCATTCTGGTCTACCTACACCAAATAAATACTGTAAAAGTGCCCCTACTAGAGCGGCACCCTAGGCAGCCGCCTAGTTGTCCTTTGCCTAAGGCCGGCTATGCTGTTGGCTATGTATATATGAGCACCGCTTGGCTCTGTGGGACTCTGTGCTACGCAAACAGAAATTAAAAAAAAAGAGAGAAAAAAAATGTTTAAAATTACAAAAATATG
This sequence comes from Protopterus annectens, assembly GCF_019279795.1. NCBI lineage: Eukaryota > Metazoa > Chordata > Ceratodontiformes > Protopteridae > Protopterus > Protopterus annectens. The sequence continues at coordinate 1,047,950,757 of NC_056746.1, read as the reverse complement.
TAATTATGATAACTAATGATATCCGGTTTCTATTTTTAGATGTCTGGCAGGTGTCAGCTGTCTATATATGAGCACAGCTTGGCATTACCATGCTCCACACTGTGCCACACAAACATGCAAAAACTGAAAAAAAATTAAAATAAAATATTACACATTTGTCCCAATTCACAGTGTTTCAACAGTAGTGGGGAACAGTAAAGGCCATCCACAAGCACAGGTAGCCTCTACACTTCTCCCTACACCAATTCAATAACCCTTTTCCTATGCTATCCCAAGGCAGTGAGCCACCATTAATATGTATGGCGCACTGCCAAGGGTGAATCCTGGCCGTGTATGCAGATATATTCTGTGTAGGCTCTGCATGGACCCTACGCAGATTTTATTAAATCCTGTGGATGGTCTATTTGACAGCATATGTTGTTTGTCTTTTCGTTTTTTCCCGGTTAGGGGTTGCCACAGTGGAACTCCGATCCACTAATGATTGGCAGGAGATTTTTATGGTGCCGAGTTGCCAGCCCGATGCCCCGCATTCAGCGAAGGCACACCCATTCACGCATATCTTTCGAACGCCACTTGACCGCGGGGAGGACATGCAGACTCCACACAGAAGGCACTCCACCTGAGAATCGAATGGGAGAACCTCTTACTGTGAGGCAACAGTCCTTATTTTACTTAGAAATACTGAAGAATGGTCTGGCATCTGGGTACTTGAAGAGATATACTTGACTTAAATAAAAAAAATATGTACTTTACAAAAACATTCTATTTATGGTTCTTGAAAAATTGCTAATAACATTTTGGGAACTCATACCTGGAATACATACTTCTAAAGAGGCACAGTCAGAAATGGTCATAATGAAGAGATAGACATAAGAGGTGCATTCATATCAAAAGCTTTAATGGAATGACATGGAAAGCTGAAATCACATGGCACATATTGTGTTAAGGCTGACTTCCATTTAAATAGATCCTCCATTTTATTCATACATTATATATACAATTTATTTAGAAAAGTAATACTAATTAGTATTAGGCACATTATTAATATAGTTATAATAAATCCCAACAATTTTAGTTATTTATGTATTTTTGTTAACCAGGTAAGTGGGCTAGTCAAGGGACACATTTCAGCTATGATCCAGACCAAACACAGTTACAAGTAGTTCACAATGAGCATTAACTTACATAGTTACCATCAGTTACAGTCATAGGTTTCATCTCCCAAGCCCCTGCTTACACTTACCACGGATGCCAGAACATGTCAGAGATTTGGGTTATATGGCTAGGCTTAAAACGGCCCTAGTGGTCATTAGCCTTGTGCACATCTCTGAGCTGGAAACATTTACATTACATGATGATATTTTTATACAAGTATAGTTTAAGTCATTTTCTGTACAGAGCTGTTGTGACTCTGTATAACATTTCTTCCTTCAATGTGATGCACATATCAACTGACTTGTTTACAATGGATTTATCCAAAAATTTACAATATAAATAGTATGCAATATCTATACAAGTGTTTACAAAAAGTTCAAATTTTTCTGTGAAACATTAAGATGAAACAGACGTAGAAACATTCTGCTCCATCTCTTGAAGAATCATTATTTTTACATTATATACAATCAGAAAAAATATCACTTTTTGGAGAAGTCTATTATATCCTCAGTACTGAGTGACTGAGAATCACTATCATCAAACTTCTCTTGCTTATTAACACTCTCAGTAACATCAGAAATATTAGACATTTTAACTTTAGGAATTGTATGAATGAAACCCTCTTGTGCTGAAACTAAACCATCCAAAATTTTCAGGAAGAAAAGTACTTCGAGTTCTGCAGTTGTTTATGTTGCACTTCAATATTTTGAATTTCTGTATATTTTATTTCAATATAAGCATCAAGACATTCCCATGGATTTGTTTTTTTTTTTATTGAGATGTTGATAGAGCATTCTGTAGAATAACTTATTGAGACACTATTTCTATAATACTCCTGAATTTTATTATGATGTGATGGATTCCTTCTGTAGATTTTATCTGATCCTTTTTCTTAACAAGATTTTGGTCCGGGTGCTTCTGAAATTACTGTAGCTTGCATCTTACTCTTGTGATTACTTGATAAATTGTGAACGCATCAAAATTTGCATCTATGCTTTAGTTCCCTCTTTCAAACAGTGAAACCGATAAATGTTCTGTTCCTCTACTACAGTAAAAATTATGTCTCCTTTAGTTCTGTTTAATAAATCATATGCATTGCTCTGATTGTAACAATAAATAAGCAGTAGGCAATAAAGACTTCAGATGCCTTACAATTAATAGATGAGATTGTAATAATACTTTCCCTTTAAGTGGTGAATTTCTGTACCCTAAAACTGTCAAGTTACATTCTGCAGCTCTTGGATGGTCACATTTCCTCTTTAATTTCCATAGTACTTATGTTCTATTTCTTCATTTTTCAGAGAATACAATGTAGTTGAGGGAATATGCTCACATTCTTATTTATTAGCTACATTGTAAATTATTGGCTAGAAAGCTGAGGACTTTTATTAGAAATAATTTGAAATACCATGTTTCAGCAAAATGTTTTTACGGGCAGTGATGGTAGTATTGGCTATGTCTTTCAGCTGTATGACCTTGCGATATTTACAGTAATAGTCTATGCACAGAAGAAAATTATTCTTTATAATGTAATAAGTCATAGTTTATCTTATTTCAAGGAAGGCCTGAAATATGGGAAATCATTTCTTTGTATTCTGGTTATGGAAAAATGTAAAGATCTCACATTTCTTTATAAGCTCTGAAAAAGTTCCAAAATGTTAGTCCAAGCTAAAATATCTCCAGCTATTTCTTTACATTTGGCTTTGCCTAAATGTGACATGTAGCTTGGCAAGCATCTGTTTTCTCATTTGACTTGGAATGATAACTGTACCTGCTTAAAACAGTAGACCCTGGACACAAGGAAGCTATGGATATTATGACAGTATTTCTTTAGACAAGACGGGTATTTGGTTTGGACAACCATTCATGATATTGTTCAATAACTGCATTTCATTTTATTCTCTTGTAAACATGTTAAGTTTGTTTAGTTTATTAGCAGATTTGAATATCTGTGGAATAACCCAAATAACTTCAAAGTCTTTTGCCCAAAGATCTTTCTGCTATTTGACATACACTCTGCTAAGTGTATCATCTAGTTACAGCCACTTTACAAGCTTATATTTGACTTTTAGATCACATTTTTGCAAATTCAATAGCGTCCTTTAAAGTCTAACTGGAGCCTTGAATATGTTTTTCTTTGTAGTACCTGAAGATCTGATTCTACACTTGCATCGCAGAACTTTTGACAGCCATTGGTAATAGCCAATATTTCTTTTTTTCTATCTGCAGATGCCTTGCCTGTGCTTCTGTTGAAGTTGCAGCCTCCCATGCAGCTGGCCTGTTTTCTTGCAGCAACACTGCACTTACTCATAGTGGAACAGCAGCCAAGTAAACAAAAAATATCAGTTGGCAAACATAAGAGCTTCTGTAATTTAAAAAAAAAATCTAGAAACTCCTGTCATTCTCAGTTGACCAAAACACATTTCTAAAAATGCTCCAGTAACTGTAATGTCTACAACACTGGGTATGAACTTTCAGACATAGTGAAACATGCCTAGGAATCTAATAAGAGTTGATTTACTTTGTGGGTTTTACATATTGACTATGGTAATGGCTTTTCTTTACATCTGGATCCAGACCTTCAAGTGTCATTATATGAGCCATGTAACCAGTCATACATATCAAGCACTTGCTGTTATTCAGCTTCAGACTTTTATACCACACCCTAATAACCTGGCCCGAAAATCATGCTCCTGATTAACAGAAATTTCAGAAACAGCTCTTTGGAAAACATCCACCACTGATACAATTTTAACATGCAATCTAAAAAAACTTGTATCTGCCCTAAAGGATGTTAAAAGATACATGTCAGATGGTAAGGTTGTAGAGCTTGTAGCTTATATGACTACATTTTATTTAGTTAAGGACACAACATTGTGGGTCAGGAAACCACAACTTGTTGAAACTTAAAATAAAATCAGCCCATCTGCACTTTGCATCTGCTGTCCTTCACACTCAAACCTCCTTATATAAATATATTCCATGATTGTACACCTTCAGGGAAAAGGTTAATTCCCATCTTCAGTGTTTTGTACTTTCTCTGTTTTATTAAACAGCAGTTTCCTGATTTATGTCAGTACTATAAAGTGTTTCATTAAAAAGCACAGAAACAAAATGTTGTTTTTAGCTACAGCAGAAATATATTAAAGGAAAACGAAACCCTCTCCTACAGTTTAACTCAGCCCTTAGATTGCTTTTCTCCCTACAATCTACTTCCAGTATTGTTCAGGTACCAGAAACCAGCTTGTAAAGCTTCCATTTCCTTGTTTTGGAATCAAAGGAAGGGAAAGCTAACCCACTTTTTTAAGCATTACTTCTCATACTTTGCAGAAGAATTTGTCTCTGCCTGCATGATATACTACAAACACAGAGAAAGCTGTAGTTTACCCTGTCAGGTACTGCCCACAATCATAGACAGACAATTAGTCCTACTGATGCCAGCAGTGCAGTAGCTGATACAAAAAAGGCAGAATGTTATGAAATTGTCTCCCACTGCCCTTAATGTAGCCAGGAAAAGAAACAGTATCAGGGTACCTAGCTATCTGTCTCTTTCTGTATAACAGTATTCATTTGGGAAGTTCTGTTTTGCCGGGGCCTTGAAACGTCAAATGTGTTAATATTTGAAAAGAAAAAATATTTTCTGACTTTTCTCTAAATATGATAGAAAGCTTTGATACTACATTTAAGTAAACTTATTATCATATAAAGTAGTATAAACTGCCAACATTGCACATCACGGTCTTTATTTTTGTAATAAAATAAAAATAATCTTTCATTGGATGATGGCATGGTTTGTCCTGCCCAATTTCAAGTTTCAGTAAAATCATCTAGCAGTGTAGTTTAGAGGATTAAGGACCTGTTAATAAGCTGTTTCCTGAACTTCAGTGATGCAAGGTTTGATTCCATCAGCCAGCATTATCTAGTTGTGTGACTCTGAACACATGACTTAACCAGATACCACTCCCGGGCTGAGTGTGAAAAAGGTCCACAGAGATCAGTGCTCTGCCCCAAAAAACAAATATAAAAAAATTGTCTCACTTTGGGCATCTAAAAAGAAGGCAACCATAATAGCTGGCCACATATTTTGCTAAGCAATCCACTTTTAAGTGGTATTTTCTGTAAATGCAACAGTTTTATAGAACATGGTGTTAGTTTTGCATACAGAACTACTGATTTGCCATGCTCAATGATTATGGGTTTGATGAAGTGTTCATATTATGCAACATGTAACAAATCAAACATAACAAATCAAGGGGTAGCAATTCCACAGAAGTAGAAAAATGTAATGTATGAAGGCATTTGTGTCTCACTTTAAAAATTTCAAATAAACTCAGGAACAGATAGTTGTACTTTTTGCACTGTGCTTGTAAAACACTACTGAATAAAAATAGTAAGCATTTTTTGTGTCTTTTGGCTTTTCCCGGTTAGGGGTCGCCACAGCGGAACTCCGGTCCGCTAATGATTGGCAGTAGAGTTTTACGTGCTGGCTTGCCGGGCCTAACGCACAACCTTCAACGAAGGAACGCCCATTCACGCATGTCGTCACACAGAAGACGCTCTAACTGAGAATCGAACAAGCAACGTCTAACTGTGAGGTGACAACGCTACCAATTCACATAATTCATCATAAAAAAGAACAATCTTTCTACTGCTGCAGATACCATTGGCTAGAAGAACAAGTCCTTTAAAGTATTGATTAACAGCTGCTGGACTGCAGTACTAGCTTTGACATCTCAGGAAGAGTGCAGGGAAGGGTCTGTCAATGCTCGTAGCATAAGAATACAAAATAACAATCCTTACAAAAGCTTGGAATTTAGCTACTTTTTTTTTTTTTTACTGGAGTTGTAAAATTGTTCTGAACAACTTATAAAAGGCCCTGAGAGAAATTACTATGATGGCCATTCAACAATAAAACACAAGCAATCCTACTGCAGAAGATATGTAAAATACCTGTGACTCACACTACTGCCATTGTATCTCATTAGGATAGGAAAACATCACTTCCTTGTGTCTAGCATGACTAATATAAAGTAGACAAAATACCACTAAAACAAGATCAGGTTAATATGTCAGGCCTCATGTTAGCCATCTTGTGGAAAAAACATATTCAAATTTTATAATGGCTCAGAAAACAAAGATACAATGAAAAACACATTTTTGAGTTTCAGTGTAGAGTTTTCCTTTAAAACAAGGGGAGTACCAGGCTAAAGTACAATATACAGATGTTTGACACTTACATATCCCACCATAGAAAGTGCTGTCCTGTTGGTACTACTGATTCTGTGATTCTGCAGAATTCCCCTATTTTAAAGCTAGCATATAAAATTATTGGAGGTGTGGGATGAACAGTCCTCTGCTTCAGAAGGCTACAAGAAGAGGAATCCCCCTGAAAAAATGTTTTGTATTGTTACATGTTCAAGTGTGTGCTTTTTAAAGCATACTTTAGTGTCAGATACTAGTGCTACAATTCATGGCAGCTCACTCTTTTTCTTAGATAAGTTTTGGTAATAAAAAGCTTACAGGGGAATCATGAAGCATGGTATATGCTTCTTGCAGGTTTTAGGCTTTGCCCTTTTTACCAAAACATGCCAACACTGGGTAAACCAAGCATTATGCCCATCCAACCATGCAATACTGCTAAGTTCTTTGCTGTTCTGTCAAAATATTGTTTGCTCTGTTTGCCTTTCCTGTAACAATTGAATAGCAGTCTGGTATTAGTAGTGAGAATGAGATTAGCAGTTTTGATATGAGATTTCTATGTATTAGAAGGTAAGCTGGGGATAGTCCTATTGACTGTAGTGGAGTACTGTGGTATTCCAAGATGAGTGACCAATTAGTTACCAGTAATGGAATGTTTACATTTCTTTATTAGATTAGCAGATTCTGTACCATACACTCAGTCTGTCCATTTGTTACTTTGAGGGTATCTGTTACTTGAGGTTATGTATTTAGACTCAGCCAGTTTCTCAACCATGTAAAACTCACAACTAACTAAATGTGGCCCATTGTCAGAAACTACTTCTTGTAGTATCTTGATGTCTCACAAAAATATACTGAAGGCATGATCTCATGCTGCATATTCAAGCTATTTTGTGGTATATATTGCTCTTAGTAATATTTGTATTTTAGGAAGTGAAATTAAACACCACAAAAAAAGTTTGGACCAAGGTAAGGAAAACCCTTTTGCCCTTTATTTGGGCAGGGGAGAAACCCCATGTGCTGTGGATCTGGAGACATATGCTACAGAAGCCAGATTACAAGTATTGCACACAATGCTCAGTCCTCAGAAACACTCGTAATGGAAGGATTTATTTGTAATGAAATTGTGTAGCTCTAATGCATTGTATGGTCTGCTTTTACATATGCAGGACACTCAATTGTATTTGCCCGATAAGATCCTTAACTCTGTGATTTTTAGGCATAGGAATTCATTCTTGTCAACAGATGTCAAAGAGTGGATGGTTGATATTCTCCCTGTGGCCCATTCTCAAAATTGGCATCTGTGGGCAGAGTCTGCCAGAAGGGAGATGATTGGATATATGTAATGGCTTTTTTGAGAGCAGTTGATTGTAGAGGGTAGACCGATCTCTTGGCATTTATTCAGTAGCAGGTTTATGGTAGGGGAAGAATGGAGAATCCCATATGACAGATCGGCAGCTAAACTCCAAACCAATAAACCGTTGATTAGAGTAACATCATAAGGGCCCACTCTGACTTTTTAATTTATGAAAGTTATAACTTTCAGGAGCAGGATATTATTATTAGTTATCCTTATAGAGTCCTGATCTTGCCCCATGAAAAGCTGTTGGTCAAGTACAAGATAATATGGAAGTGAGAACTTGGTGTGGAATTTACTTAAGCTGGCTGGATTATTTTTCTAGCAGCTTTCAAATATGCAACCTGCTCAAGGAAGTACTGCTTCTTTGGCTGGTAGTGTCAGTTTAAGTGTGTTTATACTCCATCTATTTTAGCAGAAATGTTTACAGGTGATTCCTCCACCTGTTGACAATGCAGAACTGAGCTTTGGGAAACTGGTATATTTTCTGGGACAGTCCTTTACTTCATGCATTTAAGAGAGGCCTCCAACTTATATGCAAGACTATTTGGTTAGGACAAATTGTGTTGACTCCTTCAGTATTTTTACTGGGGGTTACTCAGCTGCCAGATCCCTCACAGTTAAATAAGAACCTCCTTAATATGTTATTATTAGTTGCAAGGAAATGCATTGCCAGTAAATGGAATTTTACCTACCCCAAGTTGCTGATTTGAAACTAACCATGAACTCACTGGCACACCCAGAAATTACTGATATTACCAGGCTTTGTCGTAGAGCATTGTAGTCCCCTTGATTGACACTCACCTTAGGCTGGCCAGGATGGAATGGAACACAGAAACTAATACTGCATCCATCTTGGACTTCAAAGGTGATTTCTCCAGCTTTTTTAAACATGGAATGACAGGTTCAAAAGATGGCATAGTTATTAATACTATCTACTGTGTTTATTATATATATTTACCTAGGACTGCAGAGTTCAAATTGGGATTTTTAAGCTACAACTTCTACGTGTATACCTTTTAGCAATGGCAGCAGTTTTGTTTATTCGTCTTGTTTCTTTCTTCCTTTGTAGAAATAATTATTTTTATCTTTACATGGTTTGTAAAAGTTGTTTTTTTCATTAATGCAGTTGTTTGCAACACTGTCATTCTGTTGGACTGAAATAAATTAGATCTTTTTCTGTTTAACAAAAAAACTGTGAGTAGTTAGATTCACTTGCACAACCCAGTAAGTCATATTTTTAAACCACCTAAATGAAAATACATTTTTAGTAAATTCAAAAAAGAAAAGGGCATACACATAAAGTTAAAAGTGTACTGAAGAACAGCTATGACTGACTTGTACCTCTCAACACAAAACAAATACAATTTTTTTTGCTGAAATAATTACCCATGGACATTCACTCACAGCAAAGAGAATGTCATGATGGTTGAGTTACTCTGTTGTGGTTTCTGTAGAGGTTGCAAATTCCATATTGTTCTACTATTTCTGCCTTGTCAATGCAATTTAGAATCCCATAAGCTCTTTCTTTATATTTAAAAATACCTAGATGGGATTCATGGATTTTTGTAAGCATATCCTATCATAGCTGTGAAGGAATTATTGTTATAACTCCTATAAACAACCATTGAGGCACTGACTGTTCATCTCTGTATGAAAAACATCTACTTAATGAGGGTTTAAATGATATAGCATTATCTGACATTCTGACACAATGACATCGCAAACCAGTTGTCACTCATAGTCATAATGAATAGAGGTTTTCATTTTTTGCAGCCTTTCTGAAGAGATTGTCAGATGAGAAATCACCCATAGCATTTCTAAGTCTCAAACAAATCTTCCATACACTCCTGTAGGTTCACTCTGCTGAACATATTTGCAAGCTGCATAGGTTTACCAAGGCTTCTACTGAACTCTCAGGTGATATTTCTGTAATAAGGGTAACATTTTATGGAGACTTGAGTGTGCTTTATACAGTGTTTTTTTCAACTATGCCTTCTTTAACCAAACAATGTCTCTTTCTCAACTGGAACATAGTAAATGCTGAAAATCCATTAAAGACTTTAACCCATATGCAACTGGTCTATCTTCCATAACAAAAGTATACAATTTATCATGTGCATCCATCTACAATGAAGCCAGTTGCAATGTTTCATAAAATTTGAATGTAGGTGCTGAAGTAACCAGATATTTAAAAATGCCAAAGCTACATCCTGTTCTGTTCAGCAAAACCATTCAATGTCTGGCAGCTTCATTAACAGTACTGTCACATCTGATAAGTCTGGAATAAAAGATACATATTTTACAATGCCTAAAAACTGCATTAGAGATGCTTAATCATATGTTTTTGCATAGAAACAATTGGCCTTATTTTATCTGGATATGATTAATGCCCTTCTGACAACAAGATGTGGTCTATTTACTTTAGTGAAGCTACACAGACTTGGCATTTATGTATGTTCATCTTCAAACCTAAGCTTAGAAAGTAATTTAATCAGACACTGATAGAATTCCAGTTTACTTCTACCCTAGACCTAATGTCATCGGTGATGTTCTCTACACCAATAAGCCACTTCCTAGAAAGCAGTTCTCTGAAAGATTTCTGGAACTGATGGGACTTCAAATGGCAACTTCAGCAACCAATATCCACATAGATACTGGTAGTAATACTAAAGATGCACATTACTTAATTAGATTAATTTAGCTTAACCTATCAAAATGCTTGATAATCAGGTACACAGAAATCTTTCCATTGTAGCCACTACCTTGTCTGTTGTCTGAAGCAATATTCCCTTTTGATCCACTTGTTTAAATCTTTAAGCTCTATGGGGATCTTCAGTCTGTGCTGTACTATTACCATCACCATGATATTTACCTAATTATTTATGTTTATTTTGTTTCTCTTCAACCCCGTTAGCATCCACACACTTCATTCCTTGAACATTCCCAGCTCTGTGTGCAACAGGAACTCTTTGCAAATAGTGAATTACAGAAATTGCCTCGAGAAAAATCTTTATGTGATATTTATTTTGCAGACAACTCAATACTTTAAAAAATTGGAGTATTTTTTAATATAATCACTACCCTGGTGTGTAAATGACAATGATTGCAAATATTTTATTCTATAAAGTGTCTTTTGCTTCTGAACCTGCAATGAAGTACTCCTCGGAAAAATATTTTAATTGTTTTTGAAAGACACATCAACAGTACCATTAAATCATGAGTTATCACATCAAAGGTATTATCTGAATGTTTCTGTACTGCATAAACTGAATTATTACTCAAACATTGAGCTGGGTAGCTCTGTGCACATGAACAAGCTGCAAGTCTTCTCAATACTGTGAGATTTACGCTCTGACTTGTCACAGCACTGGGAGTATTCCTTTTTGTGTACAAAAAGCTGATACTCTGTGCTTTTATATTACAGATTCTTTTAATCACATCAAGCTCTTGACAAATATCATGCCCCAAAATATCAGGTTTCTTTAAATTACTTTGAAGAGGCACAACTTGAAATAATAACTTGCACATTGAAGATATATACATGCAATGTATCCGTGCTTTTACTTAGGTTTTAATCTGTGACTAGGATAACACAAAAGTAAGCATGGAGACTTGAAAAGCTTGCAGTTAACATGAAAGATGTTAATGTAGACAGACAGAATGTATTCATCTCCACTGCCTAACATAAATATTACAGACATAGCTTTAACCATCATCTTTTTGGTCTAGCACAACTAGCTAAATGAGTTGCATTCACATTATCAGTTCTGTAGTTTTCATTAACATTAACACTGTTTTAAATATTCACAGCATTTATTCAGCAAATTTCTATACTGCCAATAAACATTTCAGGTTTGTTCTGTTTGCTTCTACAATATTCACAACTTTTTGCAGGACTTTTTGCTTCTTACAAACTCTTGTCAAATGTCCACAAAATTCCACCAAATTCACAAATTATTTTGCTTTGCAACATGTTTCTCAGTTCTGAAATGAATGCTTCCATTGGCCATGGTTTCCAATTGCTCACTTGTTACTGGTTACCATTTTGACTGCAATGCAGTTCCTAGCACAAACTTCATCATGCTATACTTCTCATCCACAGTATTTATTTTACAGATGTTCAGCTTTTCTGTAAAACGTTTGAGATGAATGTCAGACAGTTCACTTGCTTTATGCATAACTATGGCTTTTGTGTGTGTGTATGTGTGTTAGAATCACTTTCCCTACAAGTCTGCTTCTGATCCCACACACAACTCTCTGTCTAATCACAGTATCCCATAAAGGGGACACTGTACATGACATTCAAAAATGTTGCTTGTAACCATATTTTGATAACCTGTGCTATATCAATACATCAGAATCAACCTGTTTATACTGTATTTAATTTCTTTTACCCCCAAATTGACCACATGGGGCCTGTCATGTTGGTGTGATTTTGTTTTTCATGTGGTTCTTCCCACTGTGTAGTTTTTTTGTCCTCTTTATAGGACTCAACCTGTTATTTACTTAAATGCAATGGCACTGCTATAAGTCAGTGGCTTTTTAGCTTCTAGATACAATCTTATTTTATTTTATTTATTTATTTTGATTTTCACTGAATTACTGTGGTTTGTGTTAACTGAAGTCTGCTTTATACATTTAAACCCTCTTCAAAACAAGCTAGTTAAACAGTGATTTGTTATTCAAATCTGTAGTCCTTAGACAGTTGCCAGACCCCCCCCCCCCAACTTTCTTCAGGTGTTATACTTGTCAGTTCAGTGTAGCAGCTGTATATGACAGCTTTCACAGCAAATAGATGATAAGTCTTGTAACACTTAATTTTCAGACGTCCTTAACTTATTTGTAATTACATCGATACAAGCAACACTCCACTGGCCAAAAATAAAAGTACTTGCCGGTTTGGTTTATGTAGTGTTACTATGTAACTAAACCACCCCTGTTCTTCACACAAAGATTTATCCAAAAACTATCTCTTTGAAAAAATAATTTCACTTCAGCTGTTAATGTGTCAAGCTAACTAACGACAAAAAGACCCTTGTGTAATATCAAGCTTAGGTCATGCAGGCTAAGACTGATTCTGCTCTGAAACAATGTAAGAGCTCGACAAGCAAAGGAATGGTGGTAGCATCAGCTATAGAATGAAAAAAAAAGAAAACCTAAAAGGTTTCGGTGCACTAAATAACTTCTAAGTGGCATTACAAGGAGAAAAAATAACCTTAGGGTAAGGCAATCTACATTACAGGTTGGGTTTTTCATTTAAGTTACTAAACTCAAAAGTCTTGTGCCTGAGATCATTCACGTATTTATCAATTGATTTTCAGACCGTTTGAGTTCTGGTAAAGAGTATATAAGCAAATATGATTCCTGAAATATTCAGACACCCTGGATGGTCTGCTCATTAAAATGCATCCACCGTAAGATGGAGACACACTTGGTAAGTTCCCTGTCTACATGATGGGTAAATCTAACAACCAGGTCAGATTGGATGGACAGGCTTTTAATAAGTGAACTCAATGGACTGGGGTCAAGTTGATGAAACCACTGAACCTGAACTGTCCACTAGAGGACTCTTGCAGAATCTGGTATGTGGAATTATGAAAACTGAAGCTGGCATGGGACCCAGTGACTCGAGGCAGACCTCAGTTGTAACTGATTGTGATGCATGCTTTGTAGCTACCACTGGATAGAGAGAGAGAATCATATTTTAAAGTAAGAATCCTCAATAAACTACAGTCTTCCACATGCAGACTATCAATGCAACTGCCTGAGGGGGTGATACTGGTACTTTGTAAAGGTGACTGTCACTCCAAGGGAAGAGAACATTTTGACTACATACTCCCTTCTCTGAACCAGATCATCTACAGACAGTGCAGCTAAGGGTCAAGCATCCCTGGAAGGGAAAAGCTTGATTTCCTGCAGTTTCCGAGGGGCTACAGCTATTGATATGTATGTGGTGAGCATGTTGGGAGTTGAGATAGGAACAAATGGAAAGGTTCTAAACTGACAGGGACTAGGTGGGAACTGTAAATGTAGAAACTCCTTAAGTCCTTAACTACCCTCATGTGGTGTCTTTACTGTCCAAAAAGTATATTCAGTCTGATTCCGGTGAGCATAGAAAGATGAAATTCACCATGACTATTTAAAATGCTTCTATAAAATGAATTGATTTAGACAGCTGTGATATCTAGAATTGGCCTGAGGTTCTTTGTTTTCTTTAGCACCAAAAAAAAAAAAAAAAAAAGAATCCTAAGCATTTCGGTCTAGTGGAATACCTTGATAGCTCTTTTGCTGAGGAGTTTAACATCTCCTTCTTCCCAGATGTTTTTGATGGAGTGAGAAGTCTGGCAATGATAACAGTGGATTTCATGGAGTAAAACAAAAGAGTATTGTGTAACCTTTGGATATTGCCTCCCTTATCCATCTGCCCCCGGACATTTTTCTTCATGCTCAGACATGGACGGAAAGTCTACTCCAAAATGTCTACCCAAGATGAAACAAGCAAGGAGTAAGGACTAATGTGATCTACCATAGGTTTGACTGTGGCCACCTGCTGAGTTCAAGACAATCCTCCCTCTGGGCTTATGACCTTATTAGAAACCTGGCTGTGTTGTTAGCCTTTTCAAAACACTTGCTCATTGTTGCTGTAGCTTTGGACCATGCTAAAACTACATTCAGTGCTGGCTTCAATATTTCCTGGCTAAGGTATGCTATGGGACTCGGAGGTCTACACTCATAGCACTGAGAGTCTGCCTTTCCTCTTTCATGTTCCTGAGGTGTTTAGGTAGGTCAGGTGCAAACAAGAGGGATTCCTTGAAGGAAGTATCCAAGAAAGTTGCCTCAGTGTCCTCTGTGAATGGAGCCAGGACTACTATTACATGGTAGTTCTGGATCCTGTTGCTTGCAGTTCCTTCTGCCTAGTTATAAGCATTGCAGATTGTAAGACTGTCAAGACAGGAGGAATCAATTGTCTGGGTCTGCATTCTGACATTCTATGGACAATCCAGCAACTCTTCTGCCAGACATTGCACTTTGTCAACTATGTCCCTTTGACAGAACATTACATGGTTCATGAAATTCAGTGCCAACTATAACAAAGTGGCAGATACAACAAAAAAAATACACTTGCCAAATCTGTCTATAGTGCTAGATTTTTACTTTTGGGGAAAGGCAGCTAGGTAATGGATAGTAGAAGCCTAGTGGAGGACAAATGTAGGTACAGAAATATTTAGTTGGAAGTCTCCATTCAAAATATGCTGGAAAACCCAGCCTTTTTTCTTAGAGATGAGGTTCTCTGTGTCTGGATACTACCATGCCAGTCTGTCATCTCTAAGAATGTCAACTAATTGGAGAACACCAGAAGACTGGGTGGGGGGGGGGGGTTAGACCAGCACGCTTGTTGCAGTCTTCTCTGTGGGGAGGATGGTATCTGGGCAGACCCTTTCTGCTACACCATTTGTAGAAATACTCTGAATTTAGGATCATCTGGAGAAAAATAAAAGGGAGAACTGGTCTTTCCTCCTTTAGGTCATTGATACAAAACTGGACTTATATTATTAGTTTTAGCTAAAGATTTCCTAGGCCTGTTCTGTGTATGATGATTTTAGGATCCTCTTGGCTAGAGGGAATGGTCCTAGGATGAAACAAAAGGGTACACTGCTAGGCTTGCCATGTAGATGTTGGATGTGTAGGCAGTCCTATGATGGGCCTAAATGCACTATATAAAACTGATTGCTGCAGGGCTTGAGGCTGAGCAAAGCCTGACACTGTGAGGTCTGCTGCTGGAAATACCGGTGTTAGAACCACAGATATTGGGGAAATGAAGTATGTTGGCAGCCAAGGTGCTGATGTCACAGACACTGATATCAGCCCCTTTGGTGATGGGCTGCATGCCAAGGCTACTGATGATTTGAATGCCAGTATCAAGAAAAATAAATAGCAGAAAAGAATAAGCTGACACAGGCAGTGACTGATAATACAGTGTTAGAATAAATGGCACTGGTAGTACAGGTATCTGAGATGGCGGCATCAATCTAAACAACAACAAATGTGGTGGAAGTGCTGAAGCAGTGCCAGTGCCAGAGAAACTTGCACTGGAAGGAAGGTGGTACCCCTGGAGGAAAATTATACGCTAATCCCTGGTCCCATAAAAAGACAGAAAGATGGACGTTTTGGATCACTTGGCATTTAGACAGCAGATAGTCTCAGCTAATTTGTTGTAATCAATAGCTGGATAAGATGGCAACAGCCTACATGACCCATAAGTTTCAGGTCTTGAGAGGAAAGAAAAGGCCTAAACAGCTGCAAAGTTAGAAGTATTGGACCCCCACCAAAATAAATGGCATTTTGACAGAATTTGAGTGGCATATTTAACTACCAATTTAGGGCAAACTTGTCCCTGAGAATCATAGATTGTACAGCTTTATACCACTTTGTCCCAGAAGGATACAGTAGCAAAGCTTTGCTAACAGATGGTTGAGGAGTGAGAAAGACTACCTGCTGCTGCTCCTTAGGCTTATGCTGCAGAATTTTGCAGGAGCAACTTCACTACTGACCTCTGATGTGACCTTAACAAGGCACTCCAAGAGGGATGCAGTATCACCTCTACCACTGAAATGGCCTGTTACTTTACCTTTATACACTTTAGATGTCCCTCTGACATTTGAATAACAATATCACAAAATAAATAAATAACTATATGTACTATAAAGGGTGTTAAAGCCAAGACTCCTAACACAGCAAGATGATGGGTGGACAGATTGGTCTGACAAGGGAGATGATTTTTCTGAGCTATGATACAGAATCAGAATTGCCTAGACATGGTAAGGCCTTGCTGTGTCTAATAATGGTGGCTGCCAAAAAAGCAATTACTAGAAAATGGAAATCAGAATCTAAACCAACTATACTGGAAGTAGTGAATATAATAATAGAGATAAAACAACTGGAATTGCGATCTTTAGAAAAGGGTATTAGCAAACTACATAGGAACAAATGGGAATTGTGGGAACAATACATACAAGGGAGGAATAAGATTTAAAAAGCAGCAGGACTTAAATGAGTTATGTAATGTTTGAGTGAGACCAACTGGGTAGATTATAGTGGTGTATAATCTTTGCAACTGGGAGTGTGTCAGTATGCTTTGTGATGTAAAATGCTTGCGACTAGGATTGTGTCTGTGTGGTTTGTTTTTGTTTATATAAATGTATTATTGCCTATGTAGTAAGTGATGGTTTAATAAAGATGTTTCTTGTTTAAAAAAGGCAATAATTGAATAATTTATGTAATATTGCTTAGGTTATATGATATATAGCAACATATGTGAAGTATAATGTTTGTTATGTTAATATAGTTTGATTACTTTTATATCAATGATAATTCAGTAAAGGTGCTTGGAAAAAAAGGCTCCTACCACAGCAATGTTGGGTCCCACCAGTCTGCTTGCTCATATGCCTCATGGACCATCAGCAGCTTACTGTTGATACAGTAGATACAGAATCTCAAAAGCATAACTTTCCCCACTGTCCTCATCCCAAGTAACTTTCTCATGGAGGGCAGACAAAAAAATAAAACATTATCCAGTAGTTCTGTACTCTAAGAGTCAGCACTGAAAGCACAATCACCATCTTCCTCTAATGCAGGGGTGTCCAACCTTTTCAGTTGCAAGGACCGCATTGAGTCAACAGAAATGGTCTGGGGCCAAACGGCAAGTGAGGACCAAAAAAAAAAAAAAAAGGTCTCACATTAACTGAAGAGCAAAAAAAAAAAAAAACCACAACGCATCATAAACTGAAGAGCAAAATACCCCAGGTTTATGCGGACTAATGTGGCTGTATTGTAGGTGAATTTGAACAATAAATAAATTAATAAATGCATAATATTTGCCCTAAAATTCAATATCTCATTCTAATTATTTAAAAAACAGTTAAATCTAACATCTTAGTTTATTTGTAAAAAAAATTAACAGGTACAAACCTTTCAATTTGTATGAGATCATACCTGTGATTTTGCTGGTTTCCATGTCTTCCATCATGTCCTTAATGGCCATATGTTGTCCAAAGCGCTCATGTATTCTTCTGTTTCTAGCTTTGCAATCTGTCCCTAAAATATGGCACTGGCAGTATCAGGAATGATGAGACTTTTACTTCTCATGTATACATCCTGATAATTATCACAGAAAAATAAACACTTTTTTTCCACTCAGTACAATGTAATGTATGTTTATAAGGCATCTTTCACATCTTTAATTCTTGTAGCATCCATTCTTTAATATTCAACCGAAAGTGTTTTGGAAAAACTCCGGATGCATGAAGGCAAAGTTTTTAACTAATTTTCCTTAGTAAGGAAGTGTAAAGAAAGAAAATGTGTAACAGATAAAACATGCAATGGAAAATGTTAATAGGTTTAATTTTTTTCCATTGTGTAGTGTCACGCAGATGCCTTGTCCTACCACACTGCAGCATACATAAGTGTCAGAAGACGATGTACACAACACCTAGTAAAACATTACAGCCTGAAGTAGGGAATGTAGCTAACCAGCAGTAGTGAAGAATGAATCCGGGGAAAAAAAGGGTACAATCCAAAAGTATGAAGTTAAGACGTATGAACAAATGCACAGTGCAATCAGGATTCTAAACTGACTATACAAACAAAATAGAATTGCCCAGTTTTGCGGCCCTTTTCAGCACTCTTAAGAGGAGAGAGTAACAAGTAAGAATTTACTATTACACCAAAACAGGAAAAGCCAAAAACTCTTCCCAAACACAATCCAGTATGCCTCATCTTTAAAACATGTTACAACCCACCAACCCCCACATTTTCCTCTCACACCTCAACCACCATTCACTGTTTTAGAATAACTATAGTTAGGTAAAAAGGAATTCCAAGGACTTTGTAATATCACTAGTTTAGGTAATTTATGGTACAAAAAACAAAAGAATTTCCTGACTGACCATACTAAGACTATACCCATCAGTAATGGCTCATTGCTCTGTTAAACTGCTGAAGAGCTCCCTTACTCCTACTATGGACTGCATCTCTTCTTCTCAGAGATGCTAATCTAATACTTCATTATAATGTATTGGTTTTACTGCTATATGTAGCAAGTTAAAATATTTTGTTCTACTAGTACTGACGGGCAAATGGTCCTTCCAGATTAATGCTGCACCTCCAAAACAAATGTACATAAAACAAATGAACTCTTCCAGGCCCATTTGGTCAGGGCAGTAAGAGTGTGAGCAAGTATGCGATCAAAGATGAACCACTCATCTAACAAGTCGGCCACTCATCCAGATCTAAACAACCAGCACAACACAGGAAGCAGGCCTAATAGCCCAGGAAAGATGCTGCACAAATTTTACCACCTCCAGATCTCAGTTAATCCACAGTATAAAAGCAAAACAAACAATCTAAAGCAGCCAAACATGCAGCACCCACAGCACCTAATAAAAAGTCTTCCATGTTCAGACAGTAATAAGACAAAGGGAAAGCTTCTAGTCTGCAGCCAAAAACACAATACAGTCCCCACCACCAGATTATGCGACCAGCTGGGACACACTGGAGGATAGGGCAGAAAACCTTGTCAGAGCATTTATAGATGTAGCAACACATCTGGGTTATTCCACCAAGGGCATTGTCCTATTAGTAATTAACCACAACTACAGCAATGGATTTGTTATGTTGCTTCCTACACAGAGCCTTACCAATCCATGGGTTGGTGGGAGTCCAAGGAAAAGACTGTGCACTAGAAATAAGACTGCCATCAAGGGATGGGTCAGCAGTCCCTGTATCCTGAGAAGCAAGGAGAAGAGGGCAGTCAATATCTAACGACGTTTCTGTTATTAATACTGATTAGAGGTGAAAACTCAGAATTTACGGCAACCAGACTATACGGAAAACACCCATATTAGCGTAGGTGACAAGTCACCTCATTAGATTCTCCCATGCTGAGAGAGAGAGAGAGAGAATAGATCATTAGTCTTACAATAAACTGCAAAGGTTGGAATTTAAACAAACAGTCAACTAATAATAGATTTGCTAATATGACACATAATGGCAAAAGAAACAAAGTGTGTAGTAACCCGTGATAACCGGAAAGTCCTGCACACCCTTTACTCACGTATCTACTAACAGCAAAGTAGTTGAGTAAATCGCTGAAATAATGCAAGTAACAATTACATAAAATGTTCTGTATAAATACCACACAGATAGATACAATAACTAATAGAAAAGGGATCTGGGGGGTAACAATCAAACTCTGCCACCTTAACAGTTTCTCCACTAAAAAATGCAATGCCCAAACTGTGGAATAATGCATAACACTCTATCTAACCCTAGCTAGTTCTAAGGGAGCAGACACAGTATCAAAATACTTAACTTACCTTTTGCTATGTTGTAGTGTAGTCGGTGTGTACACAATGAAATAAAATAAATCCTCTCTCCACGATCTCGCTCCTTCCTTCAGCTTTTCTTTACCAGTAATATAAAAAACGCCCGAACGGTGTTTTCGCGCATGCGCATACCAGCGGAAAGACGCTGGTATGAAAAAAACGTGAAAAAAAGAAAGTTGGCGCATGCGCAGAACAGCAAAAGTACGCGGACGTGTAAACACACGGAAAAAAAGTGAAATTAAAATTAAATTTAAATTTAAGGGTCGCAGGCCGCATGGAAGAGCTCTGAGGGCCACATGCGGCCCGCGGGCCATGGGTTGGACACTCCTGCTCTAATGCCTCTGACTCTGTGTCTGGAGTGCAGACTGATACAACCTGACACACACATTTATTCTTGAGCAATGCACCAAGAGACTGATCAGCATTTAAGAATGAGGATTCACACAGCAACTCCTTTTAGTGGTTGGAAGACAGAATCTATCCTTCCATGGAATGGAGGCCATGATACCCAGGGACCTATATTTACCTAAAAGACTGGCATGGTTAACATCACCACAGACTGGCTAGGTGCCTCACAAGCAATCTGCAAATACTGATGCACTGTGGAAATAGCCTTAAGAGGCTAACTATACTTTTAAATGATGTGGAAAACCTCCACAGAGAATGGTCTTAGAGGGAAGAAAAGGAAGAAGGCCTGTAAACCACCCCCCCCCCATATCTATAAATGCTACAAAATCTGAGGAGGGTTTGGAAATCATTCTCATTTTACTTGTGAATTCTTCAGTTGCAGAATAAACCCTTCTAACCATAGAAGGACAGGAACCCCTGAAGTGATTGTTGGAGTTGGTCCTAAAAGTCCATCACTCGACAGTGTTCAGTCCTTGGTTTACATCAGGTACCTGGGATCCAAAGGAAAATGTCAACAGTTTTAAGGGGAAGAAAACCTGTTGCAAGTCCCCTAGCTATTCAGAATATGTCCAGTTTGATACCTAGGGGATACAGTTTGCCATATAAGATACCCTGTAACTTTTACTATGCCTCTGAGCCTCAAATGAGCAGGAAGACACTCATAAAGCAAAACATGGTTGACATGAAATTTATTTCGCAATTAACAGCACAGAAAAGAAAAACAGGACCTAGCATCAACATTAACGTCAAATATCATCTAAGGCTTCAGATACCAGAGAAACTGGGGTTGAAATAAGCTGTGTTGAGTACAACGACATCAAAGTCCCAGTGTCACATCGATTGATAATGGCAATTTATAGAATTGTCTATAATTATCTGGATAATCAGAATCTAACCCCACCTTCTTAAGCAATGGTGACTAACCACTGCCTCCTTTATAACAGATGGATAATCTCCTCCCTAAGAGAGATGGAGATGATCCGGTAAAGGGCTTGACCAAGCATCAAAAAGGATATCGCCAGTCTGTTAGGGCAAGGGTTCAGACCACTTGCAGTTGAACACAAACTGGAAGCAAAAAGAAGACCGCTCTATCAAAGAATAAGAAAATGATCTCCAAGACTAAGATGTCTAGCCACCACTAACAGCCCGTTATCCATGTAAGTGTGCAATGTGTCAAACACCCAGTCTGACAAAGGCAAGCATTACAGCAAAATTGCACATTCACTGCTTGAAGCCTCCCTCATGGTAACTGTGACATCTGGCTAATATCCAACCGGACTGCCAACAATAATGTGACATCCCCCACTTAAAACCCGAGTCAGTAATTAAGGAGCCTCAATCTTCAATACTGACTCCAGTGTGGTAGCATCATGGGAAACACCAAAGCACACAAGAGTAAAAGTCCACAATTTCCCTTAAGAGCACAACAGGAACAAGATCTATTTTTCAGGGACTGGACTATATACATCTGTCCAGCCCAAATGTATTTCCTTAATATACACTTCAGAGCAAGGTGTTCCAGTTTAAGGCCTCTGACTCACTCACACTCAAAATACATTCAAATCTCACACATTCAAACACTTATGGGAAGCATACCTCTCAACTGTCCAGATTTTTGCAGAATGTCCAGATTTTTGCCTCATATTTTTGGTCTGTTCCTCATAAAATTTGTGGTTTTCTGGCAAATCCTTGAGGCTTGAAGTTACCAAATAATGACATACATTTGAGTTGAACATTTCAGATACTTCGGAAAATGTATGTTAATACAAACCCTGTTACTCTAGCAACTTTATAAGTGTAATATTTAAACCAGTCCCTATTTTTGGACCTTTGTCCCCCCATTTTGTCAGACTTTGTCCAGATTTGTTGCACTAAGAGGTTGAGAGGTATGATGAGAAGCCTGACATATTTCCAGTTGTGTCCCCTCCCCAGTACAAATTGTAAATGCTGCCACCAGAGTCAGACAGGTCTACATGCCCTTCAAAGGATGATCAACTATTAAAAATTAAATTTCAAAATAAATAATAGCTATGACCAGAAGCAGCCAGGCATTCAAGGTGACCTGGGGAGTATCAAACAGGTATAAACACTCTCTAATCTCTAAAAAACACACTGATTGTCCAGCCACAATATAAAGTAATGAAAAATATTTAATAATACATAAAATGATTACAAGAATGTAAATCAATAACTGTCAATAAACACCAGAATTCAATCACCAGAAATATGAAAATTAAACTGTAGAATAGAAGTCCATCATCTTAAAAAACTATCTAAATAACTAAGTTTTCCTAATGTAACTAGAGAATACTGATCCTAATCTAATCTAAAAAAATAACAGCAAAGCAAAGGCAGGCTTACAGTTTTTGGTGAGTTCTTCTTTTCAGGTATCACTGCACAGAACTGTAACTGACTGCAACTCTTAACTGTCAGTCTTAACTAACTGCCCACAACTGACTTCAGCAATCTCATTTATATTCCAGGTTAACAGTCTCAACTGTCTTATTTTAAAAATAACAGTCAGCTGTTTGAAAATGTTATTTTTCCTGTCAGTCATTTGTTCAAATAATTACCTAGCAACCAGACACATTCTAATGACATCACCTACTGATCAACCGATTCTCTACAGCCAGTTTGTACTTTAGAATCTCCCTCTCAAACATACACAATTAGAAATGTATCAAAACATTGACAGATTCTTTAATCATTTTGTATAAACAGGGAAATACTCAACATTTTAAAAACTTACTTACATTTTCACAATTAGACATGCTGGCATACAATACAAGTTAATCTGAGAATATACACAAATCTCCTACCACAGATGACAGTGTTTTCATTTCCTTCATATTTCTCCCCCCATTATGACTCAAGCATGATTTTCAAGTGACCCTTGAAAACTGATGCTTGAGTAAAATGGGTCTACCTGGGAATATCAACCCACTCCTCTCTTGGGCAATCCATTTGCACTGGCATTATAAACCCCACTGCACAATTTTTCATCTTCTAAGGAAACTTGGCTGAGAACAGTCCCCACCTCATAATTTGTACATCTACCTGTACAATAAATTCTTTATTGTAATCTGGGCTGGCTAACACAGGGGGTCCTCCCAAAATCTCTTTAAGTTTTTGGAATGTCGGTTCACAATCTGCGGTCCACACTACCTTGTCTAGTTTATTCTTCCTCATTAGCTCAGTAAGGGGTGTAGCTATAGTACTAAAACTGGGCATAAATTTCCTTTAGTACCCTTCCGTCCCTAGAAATACTCTCACTTATTTCCTAGTAACAGGAACTGGCCATGCTTAAACAGCTTCCACCTTGACAGTATCTGGCCTAATTTTACCACATTCTACTCTGTGTCCTAAGTGACCTCTGCCATTCCCACTTGACACTTACGGGGTTTAATGGTTAATCCTGTCCTACTTAATCTATCCAAGACCTCCCTAACATGTTGGAGATGTTCCTGCCAGGAATGGCTGTAAATAGCTATGCCATCCAAGTTATGCTAGAGCATTTTCCCCTGCCCCTACCAAGACATGGTCTACCAGCCTCTGGAAAGATGCCGGGGCATTTTTCATTCCAAAAGACATCCTGATAAATTCATAAAATCCATAAGGGGTTACAAAAGCTGACCTTTATCTAGTAGCAGAAGTCAAGGGTACCTGCCAGTATCCTTTAGTCAAATCAATAGTGGTCAGATACCTAGCCCTACCCAGCTGTTGTAGGGCTTCATCTGTCCTTGGCATGGGGTATGCATCTGACTCTGTGCAACTATTTAATTTCTGGTAGTCTACACAAAATCTCACACTACCATCCTTATTTGGCACTAGCACTACAGGGGAAGCCCAAGGACTGTTAGACTCTTGACTTACCCCCAGTTCTAGCATTTACCTTATTTCTTCTTTCAGAGTCTGCTTCACTCTCTCTCAGGTACTCTATAAGGAACCTGCTTAACAGGTTTTTGGGATCCTGTGTCCACAAAGTGCTGTACCAAGTCAGTACACCCAAGTTTCCCTGCGAACATATCCCCAAATTCCAGCAATATCGTTTTTATCTCCCAGACTTGATTAGGAGTTAACTGCTGCGATATGGTGATGTCTTCCGCAGAGGTGTCAATCCTAGCCTCACTCAAAAGCTTGGTTACCATATCCCTTACAGACTCTTCCTGCCATCCACTATGAGTGCACAATAATAGGGCCTCCCTGTCATGATACGGTTTCATCATATTCACATGATACAGTTTGTGCCCTTGTCTCCTACCTACCAAATTTACCATGCAGTTCACATCATTGATTTTCCTCACCACCTCAAAGGATCCCTCCCAAGCTGCTTGTAACTTGTTATGTCTAACAGGAACAAGTACCAGCATACTCTCGGGCTCAAGCACTCCTGCCATACCACACCTTCTTTTTTTGTTGGGCCACTGCTAGGTACTCTTGAGCTAAACCCATGAGCTCTTTAAGTCTTGTCTAAAACTTAAGAACATAAGCCACAACAGACTCCTTGTGAGATTCACTCTCACCTTCCCACTTGTCTCAAATTAAATCTAAAGACCCCCTCACCCTATGTCCATACAACAACTCAAACGGTGAAAAACCTGTAGATTCCTGGAGTACTTCCCTGTATGCAAATAACAGACTGGACAAATACTTGTCCCACTCTCTTTTAAACTGGTCATCAAACGCCCATAGCATAGTCTTCAATGCAGAGTTTAACTTCTCCACAAGACCATTAGTCTGGGGATGGTAGGATGTGGTCTTTAGATGTTTCAACCCACAATGCTTCCACGGACAAGTCAGCGGGTCTGACATGAAGTTGCCACCTTGTTCAGTCAGTATTCCCCGTGGAAAACCTACTCTGCTGAAGATTTCTAGCAAAGCACTTGCCACCTTCTCTGCCTCAATAGGTGACAGAGCCACCACCTCAGGACATCTGGTAGCATAGTCTACTACCACCAAGATATATTTATTTCCTGTAGAACTTGAAGTATTCAGGAGGTCCCACAATATACATGGCCACTCTCTGAAATATCTCCTTGATAACAGGCAAAGGCATTAACGGAGCCTTAGCCTTGTCCCCAGCTTTACCAACTTTTTGGCACTGTTGACAAGTCCTACAATATTCTACCACATCACTTGCAATCCCAGGCCAATAAAAATGTTGCATAATACATTTCTTAGTACATCTTATACTCATATGACCTGAGAAAGGAATGTCATGTGCTATGGCTAAAAGTGGCAGACGGTAAGCTCTAAGCATACTGACTACCGTATTACTTCACCTTCTAGCCCACCTCCAGGAGTCCACTCTCTATACAACAAAACTTTGCTCCATTATACAGACTCCCCTCTTCCTTCAGCATCAGGTGCTTTTTAGCCATCTCCCTCAAGCTTTGTAATATAGGGTCTGTAAGTTGAGGCTGTCTCAACTCTACATTCATGACCTTCCCCATCTCCTCTTCCACAGGAAGCCTAATCACTTCCCACATTTGTGCCTAGTTGTTATTCTGGGTACCACTTCTCACCTCCATCCTCACAGTCACCCTGTCTAAGGGAACATCAGTAACCACCAACAGCTGCGGCTCACATTCAGACTTACTGTTACCAAGCTAGCACCTTTTCTGAAACAGCCACACCAGTCCCAGATTCAGGTATGAGATCTTTCTGGTCTCTCCCAGACTATCAGACCTACATGCCTTTCTCCAAGCCTGACTGCATGTCACTGCATGTACACAATGTACCGCATCATCAAAGTCATTCCCTATCAGGACATCTGCAGGAATATCCGCAAATACACCTACTTGCTTGCTTTCTCTTCTGCCCTCCCAGTCAAGATTAACCCTAGGCAAAGATATTTGGAATGGGGTTCCTCCCAATGCTCTGACTGGAGTGGACTGCCCAAGCAAGTACTGCTCTTCTGTAACCACTGCAGGCCTCACAATGGTTATATCAAAAGTCGTGTCCCTCTTAGCAGTTACCTGTTTACCATCTGCTAAGATAGGATATACATTTTGGTGATAATTTGGCACCCCAGTTTTTCTAAACAACGTACCACTGGCAGTTTGTCATCCACACATACTGGCTCCCTCACCTTCTGTTTCTCACCTTGATGCGATGAACATTTGGCTGCTATGTGTCTCCTCTGGTTAAACTTGAAACAACTAATCCCTAACCATGCATTTGGATTAGTAGTTTACTCTGTTACTGCTGTAGTCTGTTGGAGTGGTTTAGACTGCCCACCCATGGGTTCCCTTATGTCTATGTGCGGCACTGGGTTATTCTTTCTTATGCATCCTCTGCAGAGTTACACTCATGCTCTGCTAACCAGACTCTCATGTCATCAGGCAAAGTACTGAGGGCTTGTTCCCTCACAAAAGGTCTGCCAGTCTCTCAAAAGTGGAGATCTGACAACCACTCACCCATCTGTGAAAGTAAGTACTTAAGTCAGCAATATAATCATGTAAACTTTCATCTGCCTTGCGTCTATGTTCACAAAACTTTTTTCTACATGTTTCAGGTGTAAGTTTGAAATAGTCAAGCAAGCAACATTTTAATTTGTCAGAATTCAAATGATCTCTTTGCTACAACCTGTGCAGCTTTACCATGGACACTATGAAGACACAAAACAAACTTGGAAAATAACAAAAAAGTATGATCATAACCTGGATACACTCCAAAAAGAATTATTTATTCACAAATAAAGTAAGCGATTTCGTACAGGATAGTACCTGTACTTCTTCAGACAAGGCAAGACAATACTGAATGCAAGACCTTATAAACACTCTCCCAGAATGTAAATCTAATGAGCTCTATCGCATGGTCAATTAAACATTAATTACATTAAACAAAAGACCTAGCTTGGAATAATATAAGAAAATCATTAGAAAATACATTTCAAAATACCTCAGTAGTGTACATTAGAAGTATATTTGAAAAGTAGCCACTAACACCTGGTAAAAATGTTAAATAAAATTTATAAGATTGGAAAATGAATAAATAGTAATAAATTAGATAAGAAATAGATAAAAAGATGGATAAAATGACTGTTAAAAACATTCTTATGCACCATAAGGATGTTAAAATTCATCTATTTGAATATAGATACCTTGTAAAAATCGTAACATAGATGGATGTACAAAATGAACAATTTAAACAATCTAAAATTCTGAAAAAAATACTGAAAACAAATATACCAAGGAAAACGCAGGCCTTTATCTTATGAGACTCCTCAGTTTAAGTATGCAAGCTATGGTGCACATTTCATTAAATCCTGGGTGCCTAAATGCATCACATCTTAGCTGCCACAACAATTCACATTTCTCCAATCTCAGAGAGGTGGGACCACCTCTATTATTTGTGTCAACTCTATCAATAACTCTGAATTCAAAAATATGTTCTGGTGAATTGATAATGTGTTTAGCCAACGCATTCTCTAATCTTTTATTCCTGATAGCATAAAGGTGTTTGTACATTCTGTCTCTTAGTATTCTGTTAGATTTTCCTATGTAAAAGACAGGACACATTTTGCACTGGGCCAGGTATATAATGCTACGAGTGTTGCAATTGTATCTACCCTTGCAAGAAAATCTCATATTTCTGATTTCAAAAGAGAGTCCTGTGCTCACATGTTTACAGTAGGGGCAGTTTTCACATTTGAACATTCCTGTAATCCTAGGATTGTCTATTCTCCTCTGCTCCAACATGGTTTTTAGATTAATACCCTTCTTGAATATGATTCTAGGTTTACTTGGTAAACTAACTCTTAAGTTTGTATCAGCTACTATTAAGTCTCAATTCTTGTGTATTATACGTTTAATAATGTATGCCTCATTACTAAATGAGGTCACAAATGTGATGGAAAAATCCGTAAATAGATCTACAGAAGAATGCATAGTGAGTCTGTTATTATGTAGACTGAAAGAGCTATGGTCATTCCCATTCACAAGTAGGGAATCATTTAAGATGGCTTTATAAAACCCTGTTGCTCTCTTAGATGTGACCTCCTTTATGATGTCCTCTAATAAGGGCTGTGGGTAACTACGCATAAGAAACATCTCTTTTAGGAACTGGCATTCACTTAAAAAGTTATGATACTTGGATACCATTCTGGCTGTTCTAACTAGCTGTCCTTTGACTACTGACTTCTTCTGGTGGTCAGGATGAGAGCTATTATAATGCAGAAAGGAATTAGAATACGTTTCCTTTCTGAAGATAGTGGCCACGTAACATTGTTTGACATTATCTTTACTCAAATTGATATCCAAGTAGGATATGGTTTCTCTGTGGAACTCACTAGTGAATTTGAAATAATCTGTAGTGGTGTTGATGAAAGTCATGAATTCTGTGAAAATAGATGCGTTGCCCTTGAAATGATAAAAATGTCATCAAGGTAATGTGTGTAGTAATGAATATATTCCTGGAAAGTGCTGTTTTTGAAAATATATTCCTTTCCCCAATAGACCATGACCAAATTAGGGAAAATGGTCCCATACGGTGACCCCATGGTGACCCCCTTGGTCTGCAAATAATAAGATTTTTCAAACAAAAAAAAATTATTTGTGAGAATTAGATCTAAAAATTTTTGTATTAAGTACAGCTCATCATCACTGATGCCTTTCTGGACTAACAGATGGCTAATCCAGTCAATACCTAATTCATGAGGGATCACCGTGTATAAATCCTTGACATCCACTGTAACAAAATTATAATCCTCAGTATAATCCAACCCATTGATGTTAGCCAAAAAGGACCAAGAGTCCTCGCAGACTTGTATTTCGTCTGTTAAAAATTTCTTAAGAAAATTGTCCACGAATTTGGCCATGGGGTAAGTAATTGAATTATGTCCATCAACAATAGGGCACAAGGGGGGATTGTATAAATTTTTATGAATCTTAGGTGTTCCAAATATGATTGGAATCTGTGTTGCTGGGACTGTGAGGTAGTTAAACATCTCTAAGGTAATGCATGCTTCTATGAATATATCATTAAGGAATGTTCTGATCTTTCTATTAGCCCCATTGAGCTCATTCAAAGATACTTGTTTATAACTATCTGTTTCTAACATACATTGCATTTTCATTTTATAGAACTCATAATCAAAAATCACAATGCTTCCACCCTTATCTGGTTGAGAGATTCTTAAACCACTTGTAGTTAAATTGGTTATAAGGTTTCTTTCATCAACATTCAAATTATAACAGTTAGTTGTGCTCATGGAAGATCTAAACATTTTAATATTCCGTAACTCAAACTCACAAATTTGTTCAAAAGCTGCTAAAGTATGATTAAGAACAAGAAGTTTTAAATTTAGCTTTCTGACAAAAAGTTTCAAGTCAATAATGCTGTTTGGTAGATCTAAACTTCTGGAGGGTACAAAAGTCATCCCTTTAAACAGAATGTCTGCTAAATTACTGTCCACATGGAAGGAAGAAAAGTTGAAAACTTTAAAGTCACCCATTGTATTATGAATTATGTTCATTTGTCTCTCCTCAGGGTACATTAAAGTAAGATTATCATCCAAGGGAGGGGAAACAGGCTCACTTATGTAAAGTAAGCTGCTGTCCCTCATGCAGTCAGTGGTAGTGTGTACAAAATCTGATTCAAACCCCAAATTAGGAACAGAGTTACTATTATGCCTGGGAGAAAGAGAAATAGACTCACCAGTAGTAGATAAACTGATGTCATTTATCTCTGAACCTGCCATTTGTTCCTGCGGTTCCTTTTTCTGTTGTTTCTGTAATTCGGATTCCCCTGTGCAGAGTTCTGTTTCCTCTGAAAATTTTGATCATTAATGCTGTTACTCTGATGTAATCCGTTTGTAGAATTCTTTCCATTATGGTTTATTCTTTGATTTTTAATCCATTCACTACGTCTGGGTGCTTCAGCTGTTTGTAAAGCATCATCTCCTTCCTCGGGCGTGTTAAAACGTATGACATCATTGTCACTCATTATTCTAGGCATCTTATTGGACGGACGATCTGTCAGTCCCCATTGTTGAAACTCAGGGGGGTGGGGATAGGCACTTTTCTTGCTGTATTCATTTTCATCCCTGTGAAGCTTTATAAGCTTGATAGCACGGAATTTGTGCATTTGTGCATCTATAGTAGTAAAGATGTGGTTGTAATCAAACTTATACCTGTGAAAATCACTGTTATTTTTAATAGTTTCATCCAAAACACATATACTCTCTTCTAAAGATTTCATCTGTTCATTGTAGTTCTTAATAAAGCATCCCCATCAACTGGATGCCTTGCTGATTGAATAACTGTATGCGCTCTAAATGAAAAGGAGAATCAGGAATTAACCCAATAGGATAGCACCATGTTCTTAAGCCTTTCAGCACAATACCTTTACTAATGCATTCACAGAAGTGTAACACTTCCAGTTGTAGTCTTTTCAATTTAAATGAATAAGTGTCCAAAGTCCTAAGGTTGGTGCTAATATCAGGTGGTGTATTAGAGACAGAATTGTTAGCTGGGGTGGTAGTGTTAAAGTTGAAATGGGCATAGGCTGCAACCATCTAGGCAAACTGTCCACAGTATCAGAGAAGGAATGAGAAACTACATTTGTGTTGGAAGTCAATGAGAGTGGGCGTTGTGAAGCAGAAACATTATCAGTAACATTACCATTCAGGTTAGCAGTCCCATGGGTAGTAGGTACATTCAAGTGCTGTGATGTCCCTCGCACGTCGGAATTCTCCTCTCCATGCCTAGAGATATTGGAAGTCCCGGGACCAGGCATAGAAGCAGCTATAGGGGAGGGCAAATGACCCTTCCTGAGACTGGGAAATGTGGCTGATTTCTCACAGGTATAAGTCCGTCCAATCAGATGCCTAGAATAATGAGTGATGATGACGTCATACCTTTTAACACACCCAAGGAAGGAGATGCTGCTTTACAAGTAGCTGAAGCACCCAGACATAGTGAATGGATTCAAAATCAAAGAAGAAACCATAATGAACAGAATTCTACAAACGGATTACATCAGAATAACAGCATTAATGATCACAATTTTCAGGGGAACCAGAACTTTGCACAGGGGAATCCGAATAACAGAAACAACAGGAAAAAGGAACCACAGGAACAAACGGCAGGCTCAGAGATAATTGACATCAAGTTTATCTACTACTGGTGAGTCTATTTCTCCTTCTCCCAGGCATAATAATAACTCTGTTCCTAATTTGGGGTTTGAATCAGATTTTGTACACACTACCACTGACTGCATGAGGGACAGTAACCTACTTTACATAAGTGAGCCTGTCACCCATCCCTTGGATGATAATCCTACTTTAATATACCCTGAGGAGAGAGAAATGAACATAATTCATAATACAATGGGCGACTTTAAAGTTTTCAACTTTTCTTCCTTCCCTGTGGACAGCAATTTAGCAGACATTCTTGCTAAAGAGATGACTTTTGTACCCTCCAGAAGTTTAGAACTACCAAACAGCGTTATTAACTTGAAACTTTTTGTCAGAAATCTGAATTTAAAACTTCTTTTGGGTACACACAATGTTAATTGCAATAATGAATTTCATGTGTATAGCACTTATAATCCTGTTCTTAATCCCACTTTAGCAGATTTTGAACAAATCTGTGAGTTTGATTTATGGAATATTAAAATGTTTAGATCTTCCATGAGCACAACTAACTGTTATAATTTGAATGTTGATGAAAGAAACCTTATAACCAATTTAACTACAAGTGGTTTAAGAATCTCTCAACCAGATAAGGGTGGAGGCATTGTGATTTTTGATTATGAGTTCTGTAAAATGAAAATGCAATGTATGTTAGAAACAGATAGTTATAAACTAGTATCTTTGAATGAGCTCAATGGGGCTTATAGGAAGATCAGAACATTCCTTAATGATATATTCATAGAAGCATGTATTACCTTAGAGATGTTTAACTACCTCACAGTCCCAGTACCACAGATTCCAATCATATATGGAACACCTAAGATTCATAAAAATTTATACAATCCCCCCTTGCGCCCTATTGTTAATGGACGTAATTCAATTACTTACCCCATGGCCAAATTCGTGGACAATTTTCTTAAGAAATTTTTAACAGACGAAAACAAGTCTGCAAGGACTCAGTCCTTTTTAGCTAACATCAATGGGATGGATTATACTGAGGATTATAATTTTATTACAGTGAATGTCAAGGACTTATACATGGTGATCCCTCATGAACTAGGTATTGACTGGATTAGCTAGCTGTTAGTCCAGAAAGGCATCAGTGATGATTATCTGTGCTTAATACAAGAATTTTTAGATCTAATTCTCACAAATAATTTCTTTTTGTTTGAAAAATGTTATTATTTGCAGACCAAGGGGTCACCATGGGGTCACCGTGTGGGGCAAGTTTCTCTAATTTGGTCATGGTCCATTGGGAAAAGGAATATATTTTCAAGAACAACCCTTTCCAGGAATATATTCATTACTACACGTTGCCTTGATGATATTTTTATCATTTTCAAGGGGAACGCATCTATTTTCACAGAATTCATGACTTTCATCAACACCACTACAGATTTTCTCAAATTCACTAGTGAGTTCCACAGGGAAACCATATCCTACTTGGATATCAATTTCAGTAAAGATAATGTCAAACAATGTTACATGGCCACTATCTTCAGAATGGAAACATATTCTAATTCTTTTCTGCATTATACTAGCTCTCATCCTGACCACCAGAAGAAGTCAGTGGTCAAAGGACAGCTAGTTAGAGCGGCCAGAATGGTATCCAAGTATCATGACTTTTTAAGTGAATGCCAGTTCCTAAAAGAGATGTTTCTTAAGCGTGGTTATCCACAGCCCCTATTAGAGGACATCAAAAAGGAGGTCACATCTAAGAGAGCAACAGGGTTTTATAAAGCCATCTTAAATGATTCCTTACTTGTGAATGGGAATGACCATAACTCTTTCAATCTACATAATAATAGACTCACTACGCATTCCTATGTAGATCCATTTATGGATTTTTCCATCACATTTGTGACCCCATTTAGTAATGAAGCATACATTATTAAACGTATAATACACAAGAATTGGGACTTAATAGTAGCTGATACAAACTTAAGAGTTAGTTTACCAAGTAAACCTAGAATCATATTCAAGAAGGGTATTAATCTAAAAGCCAAGTTGGAGCAGAGGAGAATAGACAATCCTAGAATTAAAGGAATGTTCAAATGTGAAAACTGCCCCTACTGTAAACATGTGAGCACAGGACTCTCTTTTGAAATCAGGAATATGAGATTTTCATGCAAGGGTAGATACAATTGCAACACTCGTAGCATTCTATACCTGGCCCAATGCAAAATGTGTCCTGTCTTTTACATAGGCAAATCTGACAGAAGACTAAGAGACAGAATGTACGAACACCATTATGCTATTAGGAATAAAAGGATAAAGAATGTGTTGGCTAAACACATTATCAATTCACCAGAATATGTTTTTGAATTCAGAGTTATTGATAGAGTTGACACAAATATTAGAGGTGGTCCCACCTCTCTGAGATTGGAGAAATGTGAATTGTTGTGGCAGCTAAGATGTGATGCATTTAGGCACCCAGGGATTAATGAAATGTGCTCCATAGCTTGCATACTTAAACTGAGGAGCCTTATAAGGTAAAGGCCTGCATTTTCCTTGGTATATTTTTTTTCAGCATTTTTTTCAGAATTTTAGATTGTTGAAATTGTTCATTTTGTACATCCATCTGTGTTACCATTTTTACAAGGTATCTATATTCAAGTAGATGAATTTTAACATCCTTATGGTGCATAAGAATGTTTTTAACAGTCATTTTCATCCATCTTTTTATCTATTTCTTATCTAATTTATTACTTTTTATTCATTTTCCAGTCTTATAAGTGTTATTTAACATTTTTACCAGATGTTAGCGGCTACTTTTCCAATATAGTTCTAATGTACACTACTGAGGTATTTTGAAATGTATTTTTCAATGTATTTTCTAATGATTTTCTTATATTATTCCAAGCTAGGTCTTTTATTTAATGTAATTAATGTTTAATTGACAATGTGATAGAGCTCATTAGATTTACATTCTAGGAGAGTATATATAAGGTCTTGAATTCAGTATTGTCTTGTCTGAAGATGTACAAGTACTATCCTGTACGAAATCGCTTACTTTATTTGTGAATAAATAATTTTTTTTTGGAGTGTATCCAGGTCGTGTTCATACTTTTTTGTTATTTTCCAAGCTTTACCATGGAGTAAGGGAGTCAGGAGCCGAACCCAGAGTTCGCAGTCAACATCATTTTGTCTACAGACCCTCTCAAAGATATGAATAACACTATCAAAGTCATCCCCATCCTGTACTGAGAAAAAAGTTTACTAACCTTTACAGCTTCTGGGGTCTGGTTATTTCCTTCTCCATTACCTCCATGACCTCTCGAAGGGTTTGAAGCTCCATTTCATGCTGGCACTGTCTCTCATTGTCTTCGGCTTCTAAATGCCTCAGACTGTCTGCTGATTCCAGTTCAAGAGATTTTGTTTCCAATTCATGTTGACTGTGTTTCACCTCAGCCTATAGACATTTCATTTATTCTTCGGCCTCCAGTCATTGGGCTTCCAGGCACAGTTTCTCCTCAGTCTCAAGACGTCACATTCACTCCTTGGCCTCCAGTCATTAGGGCTTCCAGGTGCAGTCTTTCCAACTCCAGATGGATTCACGGGTACTCCGAAGAAAATGTGGACTGTCCCAACTCGGCAGGCTGCACATCACCAACACCAAACTGGATATCCCCTGAACAGCTGGTCTGAGTTATGGCTGCAACCAAGGCTAAAATCATTGATTCCTTGGTCAGGCTGGCATGCACCAATCCTCTGGCTTTACTCCCCCTAGCCAACTGGATCTTTGTCAGCTTGCTAAAATCTTCTGCTGACATACTTTCCTACTATCCCTGACTATCTAATTAAATAAACATAAAATTTTGGTGGATTGAAACTCTGAGTGTTTACCTTGTGGCTGTCAAGAGTGCACACTTTAATGACAGCTACCCACAAGGTACTGAAATCCAATTAAAAATCCCACACTGCTGGCACCAATTAATGTGATGTCTGGATAATATCCCATCGGACTGTAACCAATAATGTGGTGTTCAGTTAATATCCCATCAGACTGCCAATAATAATGTGATATCCCCACTTAAACCCTAGATCAGTAATTAAGGGGCCTCAGTCCTCACTACTGACTCCAGTGTGGAATCGTCATAGGAAACACCATAGCACTGAGCACACAAGTAAAATTCCACAATTTCCCTTAAGAGCACAAAAGGAACAAGCTTCATTTTCCTGGGACTGGACTATATATCTCTGTCCACCCCAAATGTATTCCCTTTATATACTCTTCAGAGCAAAGTGTTCCAGTTTAAGACCTCTGACTCACACTCAAAATAAATTCACATCTCACACACTCAAACACTTATGGAAAGTCTGATACAGATTTCCAGCGGTGTCCCCTCCCCAGTACAAATTGTAAATGCTGCCACCAGAGTCAGACAGGTCTACATGCCCTTCAAAGGGTGATCAATTATTAAAAATTAAATTTTGAAATAAATGACAGCTATGACCAGAAGCAGCCAGGCATTCAAGGTGACCTGGGGAGTATCGAACAGGTATAAACACTCTCTAATCTCTAAAAAACACACTGATTGTCCAGTCATAGTGTAAAGCAATGAAAAACATTTAATAATAAGTAAAATAATTACAAGAATGTAAATCAGTAACTGTCAATAAACACCACAATTCAATCAGCAGAAATTTAAAATTAAACTGTAGGACAGAATTCCATCATCTTAGGAAAAAAACTAAATAACTAAACTTTCCTAATCTAACTAGAGAATACTGTCCCTGATCTAATCTAAAACATAACAGCAATGCAATGGCAGGCTTACAGTTTTTGGTGAGTCCTTCTTTTTGGGTATCATTGCACAGCACTATAACGGACTTCAACTCTTAACTAACTGCCAGTCTTAACTAACTGTCCAGAGCTGACTTCAGCAGTCTGTTTTATATTCCAGGTTAACAGTCTCAACTGCCTTATTTCAAAAATAGTAGTCAGCTGTTTGAAAAAGTTCTCTTTCCTGCCAGTCATCTGTTCAAATAATCACCTAGGAACCAAGAGCATTCTAATGACATCACCTACTGATCAGATTATTCTCTACAGACAGTTTGTACTTTAGACTCTCCCTTTCAAACATGCACAATTAGAAATGTATCAAAACACTGACAGACTATTTAAACATTTGGCAAAAACAGGAAAATACTCAACATTTTACAAATTATTTACATTTTCACAATTTGACATGCTGGCATACAGTACAAATTAATCTGAGAAGATCCACAAATCTCCTGCCAGACATGCTAACACAGACGATGGTGTTTTCATTTTCTTTACATTAATAAAGGCTGAGTTACACCGACCAGTTTACTTATAACTGCAAGACCTCTCATAACAAGTTCAAATACCTCCAATAAACAGAGCAATGTTCATTTAATGAGAGACTCTCCCTAAGAATAGTGATGATTAACGTACTAGACTTTACCTAGTGCAAGTCCATAGCACTCAAAGTTGTACCAAGGCTAGCATTGAGCCAAAAACGTACCTTACTAGAAGCTAAAAGATCTAAAGTGCACATCATTACAGATCGCAACAAGCTTCTGATGCACATGAAAATCTAACCTGTTTTGAGAGAAGACATATTCTTATAGTGCACCATAACTAGGTCCAAGGCTTCTACCAGGGGGTTACTTAACAGTGAAGTGGGCAGGGTTATAGTATTGCTATGTGGCAGGTTCCACCACCAAGCCATTGGTAAAAACTCTAGCCTGAAAGAAAGACAAAGTCCACATTATGACCATAATGATAGGCAGTAGAAATAACAATCTGGGGAAACCCAAAACCCTTCATAAATTAGAGAAATTATTTTAAGGCAGCCACAGATTTCTCATCCATCCAGAGGTTAAACTTGTCCAAACAGTTGTAAGATATCAGCACTGCAAATACAAATAGTCCAGAAACTCATGAAGGTAAATTCCTACAATGTCTAGTGGACAATAAATGAAAATATATCTAGAGTTTGCTCCACCACCCATGGCATACTCACAAATGTTGGTCACCCCATTATGAAACTTGGCCACTTTTAAAGATGATCAATATATTATCACAAGCACTCATCAATGCTGATCAGCTAAGGGTGTTGTAAAACAAGGGACCCAGTGAACTCTGGGGCCACCAAAACATGATCATAGTTATCATCCAACTAAAGTTTCTGTTATAAATACCAGGTCTTACCACAGGCTTGTTCCAGACAAAACTGGCATTGTAATGTAGCACCTTCACTGAAGCCTCTGTCCTAGATACCACAATGGATCCACAGGTACAGAGCACAAGACAGGTAAAGGTCTGTTGGCACAATATTTCACCTCATGTTGAGTGCTGCAAAGCAAAACATAGGGATCAGTGAGTACCCCAATCCCAGAGTCCTAGAATATCAGCAATGACAACATTCTTCTCAATTTTTTTTATTTTTGCAATTTCTAATGTCTTAATGGTAAAATAAAGTAACACAAGATATTGAAAAAAGGGCAGAAAGCAATAATTTCTTGTAATACCTTAAGAAAAAACAGTCAAAAGCTATATGTAATAGCAATAGAAGTGACAAGGCAGTCATGTTAAGCAGCCATCTTCTAAATAATCACAACAACTCATCCCAAGCAAAAGCAAAAGCAGTGGTAAAAAAATACCAACCACAAACAAACCACTACAGCAGGCACAGTGCAATCCAAGACAGTAGTTCCAAATGTAATATAAAAACAGTTTGAAACAGCAGCCTTAGTGTAAAACACATTTTATTCGCTTTCATCCAGTAACAGACTTCTTCAGAAACAATTAAGTAAAAGACTTAACCCATATATATATATATATATATATATATACATATATATATATATATATATATATATATATATATATATATATATATATATATAATATATATATACCCAAACTAATTAGCAAATTAATTCTAAACAATCATAAAATAAATAGTATAAAAAGTAATGACAAAAATTACTAGTAAAAAATAATAGTAACATACACAATAAAGAAAAGTGCCATTATATTACTAAATACCCTATTTAATTTAACCTTGCACTTTTAGCCTTCTATCTCTTAGAAAGAATTTAATGTTAATTGTATCATTGAGACCAGAAAAAGTGTCTGCCCCCAATTTCAATTGTCATAATGTTTCTCTTTTTTCTAATCTATTCCTATAACTGGCCCTCTTAAATCTTTAGCACTTATTCTAATATGGTAAACATATATATTTTTTAAATCACAGGTAGTTTTATGTCTAAACAAAGCATTATTACTCTCCTTATTTTTAATAGAATAAAGATGCTCTTTGACTCTTTTCTGCAGACTTCTTTCAGTCATTCCTATATAATAAAATTCACAGTCTGAACATACTGCCATATAAATTAAACCTTCCGTTTTACAATTGTAAACCCCAGGGATAGGTATAGTCTTTCCTAAAAACCTTAATTCACAAATGGCCCTTCTAATATAAACCTACAAATAGAATACCAACCACACCTGTACATGCCTTTGTTTTTATTGGACATAATCATAATAGGGGCTGCCATGGTAGTATCATTTTGTAAAATCTTCTTAAGATTGTAGTTATTTTTTAATACAAATTTGTGAGTCTCACCAACCTCTTTAAATGACTCACCATTTCCCTCAATAACTTTCCGATTGTTTTTTATGATGGTACAAATGTCGTAGTTGTCCACTGTCACATCTAGACAGCAGGCAACCATATAGCTGGAGTACTCTTCCTGTACTTCTTTCTTATTCAAAGGTTTGAGGAGAATAGGGGGAAATTTATCATTTCTCTTATGTTTAATCTCATTAACTGATCTAATTAATAAATCGTCATTACAACCCCCTTTCTATAAACATAGTTAGAATAAACTCTATCTCCTTTTCAAAATCAAAACTATTGGTGTTCATCCTAGAGGCCCAAATAAAGTGGACTCTAGGGATGTTCTTCTTAATAAAATATGGATGGTTACTGGTAAAATGAAGATAGTTGTTGACAAAAGTATTTTTCTCTGCATCTTACTGTAAAACCTATGCTTCACCTGATTCCAAAGAATAGTTATGTCAATAAAGTTCACTTTGGTACCAACGTCCCCAAGAGTGAACTTCAAAAAGTCAGAATTCTCATTAATTGTATTAAAAAAAAGTGTCAACCATATATAAATCTCCTTCTATCATAAATATCAGGTCATCCACAAATCGATAATAAAAAATAATGTTAAACTGTTCTAACAAGGGGAATAAAACAGAGTATTCCCACCACCCCAGTATCAACGTTGGCAAAAGATGGGGTGGCAGCAGACTCCATCGTAACACCTCTCACTTGTTTGCATGCTTTGTTAAACAAAAAATAATTGTTGCTCAACATAATGTCCAATAAACTACATATTAAATAAATATTATCTTTAGAGAAACTTTCTATCTCAGTCAAATAATTTCTGACATAGTCTATACCTGTCTTGTGAGGTATACAAGTAAAAAGGGAGCAAATATCTATCACAAAAATCAAATTAAGGTTCTCAGAAAAAGAATAGTTGTCCATAAAAATTCTGACTTTATCTAAAAGGTTTTATGGAGCATAAACACAAAGGCACACCACTGGCTCGAACACTCAACGAAACTCTTTATTAAAAGTAGAACAGTAAGCGCTGTTCAGCAGAGATGGACTCAACGTAAATGGTTATAGAACAACAAGTGCCATTGTTTACACTGTGGACTGCGTCCTGTTGGTTCCACTAGTTTGAACTCTAGGATACCAGCAAATGAAGATGTTTGTCATAAGAATAACTGCTGTTAAAGTCAGAGCATGTCAACGTTGTCCTTCATAACCAGGTGGCCCCCAGTGATATAAGTACCCATCTGGGAATTTTTTTGTCTGCTTTTGTAGAGCCACTGTATGTCTCCCATTTGGACCTGCAATTTGGAAAATTATGCCAGACCTATCCTGCAAACTCATCCATGGGATATTTACATAACTGTTTGCAATTTTTCAAGTTGCTTAATTTCAAAATTATTTTAAATGTAGGTAATGTAGGCCTTATCACAGGCAAAACTGGCATTTTAATGCAGTACCGTTACTGAAGCCTCAATGAAAAAGGCTTCATATGCCTTTGAACCAGCCTATTTTATCTAATATACTGCCATCTAAGTTACTTGTTTATTTAAAACTACAGTCGCAAGAACATTAATTGTACAACTTCAGTGCAATTATGCATTCATGTTATGTCATGCACTTTAAGGCAAGTTACTTGCTTGAGTTCACACAATGGGGGATGTTAACCTTACTCATCCTGGAATACCATACTCATCTAGAGCAATGAGTGAAAAAAATGGATAAACTGCAGTGCTACTAAATTATGGACAGCTTTACTAGTTTATTAGATTTACAATATAGCAGCCAGTGCACTACTACTAATTACAAGCAATGTTCATAGGTTCATAGATGAATACTAGACTAACTGCTATTGAGGGTCATTTTAAGCCTAACTGATTATCCCATTACTTAAAATTACCCATACCTAGTTCCATGCTCTGCATTTGTAGGCTACCCACTTGAGCAAATACACTAATGATCAAATAACTATTTATAGAACTCAGTTAATCGAAACTTCAGTTCAGCGATTGATTGTTTAAGGGAAGAAGCTAATGGGCCAGCTGTGCCCTCCACCTCCCCTAACTAAATATGCCCACTCCAAGATCGCACTACAGTGGGGAAAAGGCAAATTCCCAATGATGGCCAACTACTTCCTTTCCCTGAGAAAGAATTTGCTTAAACAATTGTTTGCTGAATTGAAGTTTTGATAAACTGAGTTCAATAAATAGTGATTCAATCATTAGTGTATTCACTCAAGTGATATAGACCCAGACTACTCGTAGAACAATGATTAGTTCTGGGTGAGATAGTGATTATTTCTGGGGAATACCACTGAGTATTTCTAGATGCCACATGTAGAAAGGTTTATTTAGGTACTTTCATAAATTACTGGAAGCTATTTCATCTACCAAAGCTGAAACCTGAAATATTTCTTGCTGAATAGCTACAAGATTCTTCTCCTTTTCTGGATGGTTTTCTGTTATTTTCTCCAAATACTGGCATCCAGACAGTGCAGCTTCAAGGTGCTAGCTGAATATTATCCAACTTGATAGCTTTAGTGGCTTTTTTTACAACTGTTGTCTTCACAATGGGAGAGCTATATCAATCTGTTGATCAGTGTTCAGCCATCCTGGAAGTCCTGAAATATTTTGATGCTTTTCTAAAAAATGTTATACAGCTGAAGAAAGAGATGGTTGAGTCAGGGTACAAATGGAAAGCTTCTTGGAGAAGTTAAATACATTAAAATTGGTGGTTCAAGATGCCCAGCAATTAATTGAAAAGTAATAAGGGATGAGATCAAGAAACCAATGTTAAGTCAAGCTATAGGTAACTCCCTCCTGAAAACTGATAAAATTTCAGTGGAAATCTGGAAGATGGGAGTAGGAGATTGATAAAAGTGAGGAAGAAGTTATTCAATACAGTAATGAAAGTGGGAGAAGATGCCAGCATTTTGGAAAGAGACAGTGATAATAATATTGCCAAAGGGGAGCAGAGGCCCAGCAGACCTTTTGTTTTAGATACATACACACATACACACACACACACACACACACACACACACACACACACACACACACACACACACACACACACACACCATGTTTACAAAGTGTTCATATTACTACTGACAAAGATTAACAGGCATGGATCAATGTGAGTTGAATGCATATGTCTGATGTACAAATAAAACTGGTGACACGACACGAAGGCTGAGTTATATGAAAATCCATTATTACAGTAAGTTTGGATGTAGGAAAAGCTTTTTGATGGGGTCAGCTGAACTACATGAAGGGGTATTAAACAGTTACATTCCCTAAGGAACTTGTGAAGTTAATTATGGGAATATGTGAGGGATCAGAAGCAAGAATAAAAGTAGGGGGAGTACTATCGAATAAATTAAGTCTAACAAGAGATTCACAATTGGGTGTGTCCT
The DNA here is from genome assembly GCF_019279795.1 of Protopterus annectens. NCBI lineage: Eukaryota > Metazoa > Chordata > Ceratodontiformes > Protopteridae > Protopterus > Protopterus annectens. The sequence goes on along the minus strand of NC_056746.1, from coordinate 1,047,908,096 downwards.
TTCTCTTACTCTTAATTCTAGCTATATGCAATCTTGCTACCCTTACAAAAGAAGATTAGGGAGTCAAATATGTAAGGATATTGATGGGAAGGGAGGCAGGAGAATCTGGCCTTATTTGCAGGTGATGGAATTCTTTACATGTGCAATCCAGAACAACTGGAATTATAAGAAAAGAATGAAAGCTACAACTGTAATTTATGTGCTGACCTATGTCCTAGTGCCAAGACAGCCATATTTATGGGAGATGGCAGAATGAAATAGTTGGTTGTGTGGATTAAAAAAGGGTACAGAGCAAGCAGCAAAGGATATGTGGGTCAAGTTAAAGCAAAAGATAATTAAAATGTTAAGAGGGTGGAGATTGTGTTTTATGGGCTTGGATAGTCAAAGACTGTTTATAAAAATTATTATTCCACTGGTTTTGTATACTATTAAGGCAAACTGTTTATCGACGAGATGAAAAATATTGGGGAGGGGGCAATTATAAAAAAAAGTTAAGGACTTTATATGGAAGATTAAAACAGCAAGGGTTAGGGGGATAAGTTAATTGTATCTTTATGTCTTCAACTTACTCCACACCACCGCCTTGCCTCTGGCACTGTTAATGCTAACTCAGAAGACAGACACAGGGCAGTCTTCATCATGGACACCATTGGCTCTTCATAGGTTCATAGGTGTGTAGTGGGCTAATGGCCCTGAGGCCTTTACAAGCCTAGCCATAGGATTTCCCTGGCATAGTGCCACTCGACCTTAGTTCCCAGTGCCTCCGTTGAGTAGAGCCACTGGAGTTATTCCCAGGGTGAATTTTCTGTTTCCCATCCACTCATCAAAATTTCTCTTGAAGAGGGTCAGCAAGGTGCTCTGCTTGACATGTATGAGAAGTCTATTCCATAGCATGGGCAGTCTCTGGGTTATGAACCTATCCCTCCCGCATGTTCTGTTAATTGTGGTAATGAGGTTGAAGTCTCTGGAGGGTGTGGTGTGGAGGGATTGGGATTTCTTTAGATGCAGCATTTCTAACAGAGCTGTGTCAAACATGGCTTTGTAAGCCAAGCAGGGATCGCCTCTAAGTAGGCGATATGAGACAGAGAATAGTTGTAATTTTTTTAGTCTCTTCATATAGGATGTGTTTAAGGACTAGGATCCTCTTTGTGAGGTACTTTTGTGGTGGCCTCTCCAGTTGTTGCAGGTGTCTAGTGAGGTACATGCTAAATGGGGCATTGTACTCTTCTTTGAAATATGCAGCATACATCAATTTCTAAAAGATGCGCTTACAAGGATACTTTATTTCTGCCTTTTCTTACATAAGTAGAATGCCAACTTGAAGACATTGTTTCAGGTTTCAACTTCATATCCTTCCTAAACTTGATGAAGCATTAGAAAATATCTGCTGTGCATCAATATTTAGTTTTATACAGAAAATTGATATTGTTTCTAGTTTTATGTATGGAAACATTTTCAAGTGAATTGACTCTAGCATATAAAGCTAAAGGATAAGATCCCAATGTTTAGGCAAAGATGTACATAATAGAAGGACAATTTATAGAGATGAGTATTACTCAAGTAGGATGAGGTATATGCAAGATGTGGGCATTTAAAAGAGTTGTGCCCTGGCAATACACACAATAGCTTCTTTTGTTTTTGTATTACTGATGATCCATGAATGTAATTGCTCAGCCCTTATGAGCATATTATGGTATGCACTGACTGATTATTTTAAGTAAGTGACTGGCATGTATGACAAAAAGAGTCTAGTCATGCCACCTCTGTTTTACTGGTGGGAAAGAAAGGGATGCTGAATGTGTATGAAAACTATTTATGAGTAAAGAAATTACTAAGTTCCCCAAATCCTGTTTGTTATTCTAGTGTGTGGTCAGTATGACATTTTGGTTGAAGCAAACATACAGTACAGCCTGGCAAAGAGTGTAAAACAGATAAAGTTACTTAAGCAAGTGCAAAAGCAGAAAATGAGACTGATTAGTATCACAAAATGAATACCCCAGTGATGACAACTGTGACTTATTATCTGAAAAACAATGATGGTGGCATTCAGAAAAAAATACAGAGAATGCGGAAATCTCAATATCTTCCTTAAATCATATATATATATATATATATATATATATATATATATATATATATATATGATTTAAGGAAGATATTTAGATTTCCGCATTCTCTGTTGGTTATTCCAATAGGTGGCCAAAGTGACATATTTGGTTGGAACAAAGGCAGCATACACTGTCTCTAGCACAGAATGCAAAGTAGATGTTCGACTGCACAAAAACATATGATGTGAATAAATAACCCTGAAAATATAGACATATGTAATTAGGCAAATGAAGAAAAGAATAAAATAGATTGAACAGTGGTTTATATAAAGTAAGGCAAATAGGCCAAGAGGGTTTATATTTTTAGGACAGGAGTAGTCAGGTAAGTACTGCTAGAACACCAGCATAATGTTATCATGGGCAATATAATGGAAAAGGAAGCTTGTTTGCTGATTATGACTTTTGGGATAGGTTAGAAAGCAGTGTATTATAAGTAAAATATATAAAATCATAGCATTCTAAAGGCTTTTATAGAAAGTGATTATGAATTCTGTAAACTGGCATGAACTATGATGCTATAAAAAGATAATTACGGATTTTGGTCATAAACGTAAAAGGATTCAGTCAATTAAATTTTGCTCTCAGTTTTCACCCCAAATAATAAAAGTATTTAAATGAAAATACAAATTATTTACAATTATGCATTTTTTTCTCCATAACAAATATGCTCCAATATTAAGAAGACCCAGAAATTCTGGCATTATATTATAATACCAGTAATTGGACAGTAGGAACAAGAATAATGACATTTTCAAGATAAATGGAATTGTATGCAATATAAAATGGAGAAATGAAAACATTATACTATAAATATTGTAAAATGTGCACTAAGAGTAATAAAGGTGTGTTAAAAACTTCATCTGGACCTCCATTCAGAACATAAATCCCACCTTCAGTAACCTTAAACTGAACTTGAATTCCATTTACAGCTTCTCATTCTAAAACAAAGAAACAACTAATTACAATCAAATTTTCAGGGCTGGAAGGGGAAACTTGTCATGTGCTGAAAAACAAAGACAGCTAATGTGATTATAATACCAAATCAGATGAGTTACAACAGCAAGTACTGGCAAAGGACAGTCCAATTTGGGATCCAGATACTAAGACAAGTATGACAGGTTCCATATGTACATTGCTGTGAGGCAATGCAGATTTCATTACCAACAAACACACATGCACACGCAAACACACATCTGGGGTATGTTACTGAGGCATACAGTTGGCTTAAAATGAGACCTCCAGCACCCGGATTTAGAACACATCTACACATAAGATAGCCTAAAACAAGACTGATTTTACATGAATAGTAAGAATGGAAGAATCTTCAAGAACCATGGAGACTGCACCATCACCAAGAGGGAGTTGCCAGCAATCACTTATTCAATCACAATGGAAAATCTGCTGTAAAGGGCTACCCCACCAGTGAAGTACTTCAGCAGCACAGATTCTGGCAGGCCACACTGCATCTCTCTTTTCTGAAGTACTGTGTTCTCTGACTAAAATCAGAGAAATCAGAATCATCCATTTGCAGAAGACCTCCATATATGAAATGGAATTCATCGCATAAGCAGCACATACATCAATTAATAACATGCTAATATTTCGGTGTGATACAATAATAATGAACTTTTACTTAAAAGGCATGATTTATTTAGTAACTAGCAGTATATAACTGAAGGAGGGTAAATGACACAGGCAGACGTCAGAAAAGACTTCTGATCAGGTGGTTGATCTGGTTAAACAACCAACAGAAAAGTACAGTTGTGTACCTACCATAAATGTAGATGCTTGAGTGTATTCACTGTTGCAGTCATTACACTTGGGTTATCCTGCTGGCAGGCTACCCGCAGTCGGCCTGAATTCCAAAGTCCTGTTCCGGCGTTGGTTGCTGTCGCCTCTTCCCTGACATCAGTGTGCCAGGGGTATATAAGATGCAGCTGACGCCATTTTCTTCAGTATTTCTTGCCCCAGATGTCAGGTGCCCCCAAGAAGGTAGGCAATACATATTGCTTATAAAAACATACAGAAAAATAAAAACAAAACCTTCATCTACAAGCAAATACACCACATAGGTTGTATAGGATAGAGAAGTATAGATAAGTCCCAGCAAAGAGAGGGGGATGGAGGGTGGGTAACCTGGACTGCAACAGTGAATACACTCGAACATCTACATTTATGGTAGGTACACAACTGTACTATGTTCATCGTGTTTCACTGTTGCAGTCATTACACTTGGGTTGAATCCCAAAGCTGAGGTAGGGCGGCTGGGTCTAAATAGGATTAGGAGTGGCTATGAGGCCCTGCAGAACTGCAGTGGCAAAGCCTGCTCTGGATTTAGAGTAAAGAGGTAAGTGATAATGCTTGGTAAAAGTGTGCACTGAACTCTAAGTTGCAGCCTCCAAAATTTCCTTGGTTGGTACTCCTCTGAGAAAGGCTGCTGAAGTGACTGCTGCCCTGGTAGAATGTGGCCTAATATTCTTAGGCACTGACTTGCCATGCTGTGCATAGCAGAAACATATACAGTGTCCTATCCATTTTGAAATAGTCTGCTTCGAGATAGCCTTTCCTTGTGATCCTGCAGCATATGCTACAAACAGTTGCTCAGTTTTTCTGAAAACTTTTGTTTTGTCCAAGTAGAAGCGTAGCTGCCTGTGTATGTCCAAAGACTGCAGAAGTCTCTCCCCTTTATTCTGGGGATTTCGATAAAATGTTGGCAAATGAATGGTTTGGTTAAGAGCCACACTGGATACTACCTTTGGCATGAATGTTGGGTTTGTCCTTAGAGAAACCCTGTCCGGATGAAAAATGATAAAAGGTTCCACTGCCATTAATGCCTGTAACTCTGAGACTTCTTGCTGAAGTTATTGCTAGGAGCAGAGCAGTTTTCCATGATAAAAATTTTATATCAGCTGTATTGGCTGGCTCAAAAGGAGGCAGTGTGAGCTTTTCTAAGACAAAGTTGAGGTCCCATGTACGTATCGGTGCTCTCCTTGGGGGTCTTATGTTTTTTGCCCCTCTGAGGTACTGTCTTAGCAGTGGATGAGAGAAAAAAGGAGGTTCCATATTGTAATGAGCTGAAATGGCAGAGGCATGGATCTTAATTGATGAGAAGGATAGGCCTTTGTTCAGCATCTCAGTTAGGTATTGTAAAATCTGAGGAATATTTGGAACAAGTGGTTCAAGTCCTTGTGCCTGGTTCCAAGCACAGAATCTCTTCCATTTTTCTGCATATGATTTCCTGGTGCTAGGCCTCCTGGCTTCCAAAATGACACCCATAACAGCTTTAGAGAGAAGTGTGTTCTGAATGGCTATATTATCTGCCATGCAGCCAGATTTAAGGTTCTGAGTGGCTGTGCAGGATCGGATTGTTTTGTTGAGTCAGAAGATGAGGAATTTGAAGTACATCCAGGCTGGGCCTTGAGACAAGCTCTTTAGGATTGGGTACCAGTGCTGGCGTGGCCAGTCTGGAACAATCAGAATAATTTTTGGCTTCTCTTGTCTGACTTTTAGAAGCACCTTGGGAAGGAGAGGTAGTGGTGGAAAGGCATAAACTGTTAGGGTTTTCCAGCTGAATGATAGAGCATCCACTTTCCATGCTTGTGAGTGATAAATCCTTGTGCAGAATCTCTGTAGTTGGCAGTTGTGAGGGGAGGCAAAAAGATCTATGTCTGGGCATCCCCATTTCCTTGTTATCATGCTGAAGACCTGTGGATTTAGTTTCCACTCATGAGGGTCCATGAGGTTGCTGCTTAGTTCGTCTGCCAGAGTATTTTTCTTTCCTGGCAGGAATTGTGCCTGCAGATGTACTTGATAGGTCAGTGCTGTGTTCCACAAAGTCATGGTTTGCCTGCAGAGGAGGTAGGAATGTGTGCCCCCTTGCTTGTTTATGTACCACATAACCGTAGTGTTGTCTGTCTTTAGTAATAGTTGTCCTGGATGTAGTAGATCCTTGAAGGCTGTCAGGGCATTCTGTACAGCTAGCATCTCTTTTTGATTGATGTGAAGATGCATTTGGTCAGTGGGCCACATGCCCTGAATACATTTTCCTGCCATGTGTGCCCCGCAGGCATAATCCGATGCATCTGTTGTTAGTGTCTGCCTGGCTGTGGGTAAAGTGAAAGGCTGTCCCTTGTTGTGGTGACAGGCCAGTGCCCACCATCGAAACTCCTGTTGCAGGCAGGGAATAAGAGTTATTATTGTTTCCAGGTTGTGGCAATGTTGAGTCCAAACACTTTTTAGGTACCATTGTAGCTTCCTCATATGCAGTCTTGCATATGGAATTAGCAGGATGCAGGATGCCATGAAACCCAAAGCCTGCAGGATTTTCCTTGCAGGTAGCTGGGTCTTTGTTGCCATCATTTGAAAGTAATGAGTCAGTTGCCTTTGCTTGTCTGGCATGAGATAAGCCATCTGGGCAGTTGTATTTAAGCTTGCACCCAGGAATATTATCTCTTGAGAGGGCACTAGTTTTGATTTCTTTTCATTTATTGTGTACCCTAGGCAAATTAGTAATATTTTTACAAATGCCAGATGCTTTAGTAGAATGTCCTTGCTCTCTGCTTGAATAAGGCAGTCGTCCAAGTAGGGATATATTTGAATTCCTTTTGTCTGCAAAATGCAATTACTGGTGCCAGGCATTTTGTGAAGACCCTGGGCACAGTAGATAAGCCAAAGGGCAGTGCAGAGAATTGGTAATGCATTGAGCCAGCTATGAATCTGAAGTATCTTCTGCAAGATTGTCTGATTGGGACATGCAGGTATGCCTCTTTTAGGTCCAAAATAACTAGCCAAGCCTTCTTGCCCAGCATGGGTAGAAGCTACTGCAGTGTTAACATTTTGAATTTTGGAACATCCAGGAAAGTATTTAAAATTTACAGGTCCAGTATTGGTCTCCAGGCTTTGTCCTTTCTGGGTACCAAGAAAAGTCTTGAGTAAAATCCTTGTCCCTGTTCTTGCTGTGATACTTTCTGAATAGCTCTCATGTCCATGAGAGCAGAAATTTGTTTTTGCGCCTCTGTCCATTGATTTTGTGGCAGGTCTGGCATACCTTTTGACCTTGGCAGGGTGTGAAAGTGGAACCTGTAACCCTGAGAAACAATATTCAGTACCCATTTGTCCTTGGTGATCATGTGCCAATTTTGTGAGAAAAGTGCTATTTTTCCCCCTAAGGGGGCTGCCAAAAGGTAAGTGCTTGGCATTTGCAGAGGGAAGTCATTGGGACTGTTTCCTATAAGGTTGTGATTTGTCATCTCCACCTTTAGGGGCTGAAGCATCCCATTGTTTAGGTCGGTATGAGCCTTGGGGCTGAGATCTGCCTCTTGGGCATCTGTATCTGCCTCTTTGTGGCCTGTCTGATACTGGAAAGGACCAATTTTTTGAAGGCCAGTTCCTGCTAAATCTAGGTGGCTGAACCTGTAAGAAATCCTTTACTGTCTGCATTGATTTTGCTTTATCCTCCATTTTCTTTAACACCTCTTCTGCTTTAACACCAAACAAAGTATCATGCTGTAATGGAGCATCCAATAATTTTGCTTTAACATGATCAGGTAAACTTTGTTCTTTTAACCAAGCATGCCTTCGAATGACAGAGCCTGTAACTGCGGCTCTGCAAGAAGCCTCTAATGAATCAAAACCACATTGCAGAGTATGCTTTTCCACTTGTTCAGCTGCATGCAATAGATCCTGCATTTCCTTATTGTCAGGACATTCTGAGCTTGTAAGCATTTTCTGTTTTAGCAAAGACATTAGGTATTGTTGATATTTAAGCATGTGAAACTGGCAGTTTACAGCCCTTACAGCTAAAGTAGCAGAGGTGTAAACTTTTTCCCCCCATCTATCCAGTGCTCTAGAATCCCTATCAGAGGGAACAAGGTTTTTTGCAGTGGAAGCCTTGACCCCTTTGGGACCCTGAGAAATTGTTTCTGGGTCAGCAGCAGGGTTTTTATAAAGAAATTTATGAGTCTGGGACCCAGTAGTACCTATCTGGCTTAGCTGGTGCAGGGGGTAAAGAATCAGGAGACAAACTGGATTCAGAAAAAACATCATCCACAATATCTAGTACAGGGGGGATAGCAAGGGGGCTGTGTTGAGGCAGTAAAAGAAAGTCTCTGAGCCTTTTCTTGGATTCTGAGTAATCCTGGCTCTCCCAATGGAAATGCTCCCTCATGGTGTGCAAGGTTTCCCCAAAAGAGTAATTCTCAGGAGGAGAGGCTGAAGGGATAGATTATTCAGCATCAGAGTCCTCATAGGGAGGAACAGAATATCCCTGCTCTGAAGAGGAATCAGAGGAAATAGAAACCTGGTCAGAGGAGTCATAGTCAGTGTCTTGCCTAGGCCTTTTATCAGTAGGGGGATGGGAACCCCTGATCAAAGTAATTAGGTCCTCGGCCATTTTAAGCATCTGTTTCTTTGGCATGGATGACTGTCCAGGAGAATGCTGTACTTGTTTCTTTGTCTTTAATGCTGTTTTAGACTTTGCCTTGGCTGCTGAAGTGGACTTGATAGCAAGCTGTGTATGTCTGAAAACACCCTCAGAAGCAGATGCCTGCTCAGCGGCTCCGGACCCATCTGAGGGAATAGTTTCCATAGGCCCAATACCTTGAGTTCCCAGAGGCCTAGTTGTCTCCATGTGGGAGTCGGAAGCGGCCTGTGGCTCTGAGGTAGCAGGTGTCAGGGGCTGCGAAAGTGCCTCACTGAGAACCGGCGAACCGGCGACTGGCCTAGAAGAGGCTTTGTCATCGGTTTTGGACCTCGGATGCCTGTCCTTTTCCTTGTCTTTGCATTTTTTATGAATTCCAATTGTCGGTTGTTCCAATGGCATTATGTAGTTAAACCTTCAGCCAAAGTAATGTAAAGCAAAATCAAACCGACGCTTAACAGTGCGTTGGTTGAAACTAGTGCAAAACCGACAACTAGCAACGTCGTGGTCAGGGCCTAGGCAAGGAAGAGTGAAAATCCTTATGAGGTATTTGCTTCCCACAAGAAATACAATTGTTAACTTTTACTGACATCGGTCTGGAGCAAGAAAAAGTTTCCCCAACGGGGTACTTAGCTTTATTGAAGACTTCGCTTCTGAAATTCAATTTCAAAAATCTCAGGAGTCAGCCGACCAGCACTTGCGAACTGCTTTTGTTTCAGGCACCGCATGGCAAGAAAGACTGAAGAAAATGGCATCGGCTGCATCTTATATTCCCCTGGCGCACTGACGTCAGGGAAGAGGCGACAGCAACCGACGCCATACCAGGACTTTGGAATTCAGGCCGACTGCAGGTAGCCTGCCAGCTGGATAACCCAAGTGTAATGACTACAACAGTGAAACACGATGAACATCATAAGCAACCAAGTTAAGGTACATTTCTCTAAAAATATACTATACAGAAATTGTCCCCCAGACTTGTTTTTCCAACAGAAGCAGACACGGAAATACACAAAATGAGAGTAACAATATGGCATTACATTTAACAAGGCAGGACACCTCAGTACAGTTTTGTTTATCTTGTACTTTGAAGTCCATTCCAACTGGGCACAACCTAAAAAGCAATTCAACATATGGAAGTTACACTTGCACAGATATATATACACATATGCAAAAACAAAGAAACATTTTATGAAAGCAATAGATTAACTTTAACAATTAATTTTGAAAGGTATTAGAATAAATATGTCATCAAAACAGGAAGCATAAAATGTATTGGTGGTGGAACCTAGAACAGCATGATTTTATTATCTGTCAATGTTACATAAAATTATAAGTTAATCCCCGGGTAGACCAATAATTTCAGGATGTAATGGCTTCTTGGAGAAGTGTGGGCATTTTTTTGATAAAATTCTTATCCCATGTGTTAAAAAGTTACTATCCTCTATAACACGTTCTTCTTATTCAATACTCTAGCTTCAGGCTGTGAAATAGTGGCAGGATTGTTACTGGGTGGCAATGGATATGCAAATTTTGTCTACAAGTATAAGACAGACTTGATTTAGAAGCAGTTCTCTACTTTCTGAAAGATCTGCCACATGCTCATTTTACTTTGGATTTGATAAAACTGAGTTTATCTTTTTTTTCTATTTGATGCAGAGTTGTATATACAAATACAAGATATAGTAATGGAGGTCCCTTTGTTCGTAATTAGGCAAACATTTTTATGGGTTTATTTGAAATTACATATGTGCACGTATGCGAGTCTTTTGATTAAATTGATGTTTGCTGTTTATACACAAGGGGAACCCCAATGATTTTTTGTGAAAACTAATGAGTTTTAAGTTATATTTACAGGAAAAAGTAGTTCAGAAATAATTGAATTTTTAAATTTGGTTTTATATCTAAAAAACAATGTGATAAAAAACATGTTACTTAAAAAGGCTACATCAGCTATATCTTTACATGAATAAAAATGCCACCTTCAGCATACATTAACAGTTCTCCCAAAAGGAGCGCTATTAAGATCTAGAAGGCTTTGCAACAAATGACTAGATTTTTTTTTATATGAAGCACAGTATTTAGACAAACTGTTTTTTTAACGGAGGTCAATCAATAGAATCGGTGGCAGAAGCATATTTGAAAGTTTGCCAAAATAATAGGAAAGAATTGCCAAATGATAAGTGATTATTAATAGAAATGCAAATTGGAACATATCTCAGTAAGAGTTTATTTTTCATCAGAGTATTCACTGTTTACAAAAGTGCTGGTAACCCTGAAAAGAGAATACTGGTATATATAATATGAAGATTTAACATTTAGAGAGGGTATATTAAGTATGATGGTTTCTTATAAGAGAGAAAAAAGATTAGGTGCCATACTTGTGCACTACAGAAGAAATACAGTAAAAAATAATTAATATGTCTATTTCCCAAGGCAATTATTCATGGAGATCGTGTGATATTTGAAGTATGCTACAAATAATATTAAAAACATTATTAGTGAAAAGTTTATACTTCAGGATTACCACACTTGTTAAACAAATGGTGCAATTTACTTATTCCTTATCTCCATGGTTTAACTTATATAGGACAAACAAAAAATGGAAAAATATACAGCAGCACATACTGCATACACAGCAAGTACAAATGGGAGAAAGAATTGCTTAAGAAAGATACTGAGTTAATTTCAAAGCTAAAAATAGTTATTTTGGACTAAATAATGAACCAAACTGGAAGCATTGCTTTTTTTTAACTGTAATGAATCATGTGATTTTTTCTTTCATTTTTTAAATTTAATTTCTTTCTTTCTTAGAGTCATAGACAGTGTGTTATTGCCAAAACACATTTTATAGCGGTAGCTACAGCCATGGTTTATGTAATATTTTTATGCAGTAGTAGTAGCATGAAAACAATTTAATCTAAACTCTCATCCCAAGAACATCCATGTAAAAGGTACAGCTTTGATGGCTATCATTCTAAAGGACAGCTGAAACCCTCATTTCCAAAGATCAGATAGACTTGCTACGCATACCTTTCAACCTGCACACACTGAAAATAGGTACAAAGGCTCTCAAAAAGTAGAAAAATTGAGTCCAGACACCTAACTGGCAAAACATTTCAATATCAAATAATACAAATCTCTTCCCACTTCCAGCAGAATTTGGGGATACTACTCAGAAACACAAGTTTAGGAAACTAAGAGTGAAAAAATGAAACAAAAAATATAAGCATATTATCAAATACTGTGCAAAATCCTGCAAACGGTAATGAATGATATTGCAAACCTCTACCTCACAAAGTGACTTATTTTTGCTTCTGAGAAAAGGCTATGTAGCAAGTAGGTCTTCTTTCTTTAAATTACTGGTGTCACCAGTTATGTCAGTAAAGTAGTGTGCTTTCCTGTGGACTAAACATCCCCGAAATCATGTACGGTTGTGTGGATGTTGGGAGGGATTCAGAAAACCATGTGAAGGAATAGCACGCCTGAAAATAGGAAGCACCCCAACAATCATGAAGATTCAAAATTTAGAAAGGGTATATTAAATCATGTGAAGTGTGTAAACCAAGCCTCAAAACAGGTACAATTGAGAGATCTGCCTCAGAGAGAACTATGACTTATGACTGGGATATGACGGTAAAGGAAGAGGTCTGCAGCTATGAATTTCATAGTGCTCATGGACCTTACAATTTTTAAAACATTCACTCTTTTACAGTGAGGTACTTAGCCTGCATAGAAGCTAGGTGGAAACTGTGTCCCATCTTTTAATGAACAGCCTTATGACAAATCATACTTTCAGGTGGTTACAGAATCAAGCCATCTTGGCAGCAGTCAGAAGAATGGTAGCCTAACCTTACTATAAGTTCCAAATAAGGCCTGTCCAAAACAGGATTTCACCACTAAAGAAAGCAAAAGGAATCTCTGTTTTACCTCTTACTGAATTACCTGCATGATTCACAGACCTACTCTGATGTCAACATTACACTCAGAGCATGGAAACCCAATGAGAGTGGTGAGAAAACAGTTTTCTAATATGAAGAATCAATTTAGGGATTGTCATCTCCAGGGCCCAAAGTAACAAGAAAGCTTTTTCAAAGCCACATAAAACAAATACTTAAGGGAACCTAAGCACAAAGATGGTAGCATCTTTGAATGTTACATAAGGAGTGGTCCTGAAGAGCTTCTATCTTCTTGAACCAAAAAGCTAATCAAATGGTTTGCATGGCTGACCAAAGAATGTGGCAATCAATCTACAGATGAAGGAAAACACCTGAGAAACATTTTTGTTAAACAAGAAACATCTTCATTGAATTATCACTTATGAAAAGGCAATCATGCATTTATATAAGTGAAAACAAAACATATTGACATAGTTTCAGTTGCAAACATTGTGTCATATATAATCTTCTATACCATCATTGTCAATCACACAGTACATAGCTCATTCAATTCCTGCCTTCCCTTAAACCTCATTCCTCCTCCAAAACATTATTCTGTTGGTATTGTTCCCGCAATTCCCATTTTTTCTATGTAATTTTCTGTTCATACCCTTTTCTAAAGATCCCACTTTCAGTTCTTTTATCTCTGTTACTATATTTACTACTTCTAGTATGGTTGGTTTAGACTTTGATTTCCATTTTCTAGTACATGCTTTTTTTGACAGCCACTCAGCAAGACTTTACTAAGTCTGGACAAGTCCTATTCTGTATCACAGCTCAAAAAACATCATTTCCTTTGTTATACCAACTTGCTCAGCCAGTATTTCTGACAGAGTAGCCTGCAGGGATTTTTTAAAGTCTGCCAACTTATTATACTCCCAAAAATATAGTCCCAATTATTTTTTTTTTCTCCATCACACATCCAACATTTGCAATCTGCCTAAGGAAAAATTCTTTGGAGCCTTCTTGGGGAATAAAATACTTATGCAAACACTTCCAAGCAAAAATCCTTAATCGTCTAGACTTTGTTGCATATTTGGGATCCATGCATATATCCTCCCATTGTTTCTTTGTGAAATGCTTATCCAGTCTCTCTTCCCAATCCTTTCAAACCTTCTCTGATTGATTCCTACAGTTATCATGCAATATTTTATATACCCTACTAATTATCCCTTTTTTAACAGCAGTTCCTGTTCTAGATTATACTAAAAAGTACAAGTGCTGGTCTTTCTCTTAGGATCCCCCTATTCCTTTCTCTTTGTCTATACTCTGATATCAATCCCTGATATGGAAGGCAATCTCTAGGCTGCAGTTCAAATGTATTCTTATCCTCTTCCCATTCTACTTTTCCCTCTCTGTTTGCTTCCGATACCTTGGTTTCTTTGCCAATTTTCTCCAGTAAATTCTAGTCCCTCTTCCTTATTCTCTGTAAACCTAACTGTAGTCATCCCTATTGCCTGAATCTCCTCTCTCCATTTCCATATTAGCTTAGTTCTTAGAATACTTTCTGCTACTTTATGTTTGTTTAATGTTATTTTTCTTAAGTATCTGCATCAAACATCCCAGTCTATCCAGTCTATCCATATCTCTTGAGCTTTTCACTGGTTTCATCATCATCCCTTTCCATTTTGAATTACAACTTTCTGTGTGTGCTACGTATTACAGCCTTAACTGTGTAGTTCTGAAACATCCCTTCAAATCAGGTAATCCCAAACCACCTTCATTATTAGAAAGAGCAACCTATCCCACTTGACTCCTGACCTCTTCCCCTCCCTGATAAAATTCTTTATTAATTGCAATCTACAACATCTCCTCTAGTTAATAAAAAATATGTCTGACCTTTGTATAAAACAAAAGGGACTAAAACCATTTTTACTGCTTGCATCTTGCCATCTATATCCATAAAACAGAACTTCCAGTTTCCGAGTTTTTGCATTGTCTTTTGCTAATCGCTTCACACACATCCTTACCTGCCATAACAGAATCATTTTATCCTTTTTTCCTAAATACTTCATTTTATCATGTCCCCATAAATATGACTATCATTCAACCAATTCATGAGTGGGTATATAGTTTACAACTATTGCCTTTGTTCTAGCTTCATTAATTTTGTATCCCAAAAAGGCTTGAAACAGTCTCAGAATGTTCCACAACACTGAGATATCCTTTTTCTGGTTTAATCATGTACAAAATAACAACATCTGCAAATAAAGTAATTTTTGTTCTTGATTACGATACCAATTATATCCTTGAATTTCTGAGTCACATATTTTCTTTGCTAATGGTTCTAAATATAACAACAGCTCAGAAACTTGAGAAAATACTCCACTGGCAAATTCCATCTATGGCACAGATAACAGAACACTGAGGAGGAATGTACCAGAGTGTCCAGCACGGACTGAAAAATATGCTTGTAGAAGTGGCACCTATTGCATTCCATAGATACAGATCATTTTACATTTGGATATTTTGCTTGTATACTTTGTTCATTCACTTATATTACTTAAAGTCTCTCTTCTCCTCTTTCTTCTCTGATCTACTTAGCGCCACAAAAAATAAATAAATAAAATAACACTGCTGCCAGCTGAAGAAACAAGTTTCTGATATTCAGCAATATTCATCCACCTATTTTTAATATCAGTTTTATCAGTCCCAGGGTCATGGGGGAAAGACAACCTATCTTTGCAAGCTTCAGGCACAAGGCAGGACATTCATCCATCACAGGACACACCTAAGGAAAATTACAAGATTCAAGTACAGTGTATTGCTGCAGCAATGTCAGGACAGTGTCCAAGATGATATACAAATGTAGAGACAAATTTGTGTACACCAGTGCCTTGTGACATCATCATCATCATCATCAGGGAAGTAGACACAGAAACATGACCCTTTGTCAGACAGACAATTCCAAGATATAAAAAGGTATTCCTGCATGACTTGACAGACTTCCATTGTTCTTCTCTCTCATGGCCATACTTGCAGCAACTTTACTGTAGTCACACAAAAGTAGTAACTTAAAGGTCTTTTAAGATACAGTTACCTCAAACTGGCTATATAGATTTTAAAAATTGCAGTACATAAGTACAAAATGTTTGAGAAACAGTCCCTCAAAAATAAAATAATTCAGCAACTTGTAACTTAACTTTCATAGTGCACACAGTGGCATGTTATACAATGTCACACATATACATTGGCTTTAGGGGAACTAAACTGAAAATAATAGGCAAGATTTTCCTTCTTAAAACGAGGCAGTTTTGTGGACTGCTAAATAAAGCTGCACATGCCCCCCCCCAATACAAAAAATAGAAGAGTTGGAAAAATGTTAAAGGCAATTTTAATGTTTATACATACCTTATAAATGACTTACTGCACTTAATAATGATGGATGATGGGACAAATCTTTCAATAAAAAATAAAGTTGCTTACTTACCATAAGGACGCATGAACTGCAGTGGTGGTGCTGCGGTAGCGTTGTCGCCTCACAGTAAGACGTCCTGTTCGATTCTCAGCTAAAGCGTCTTCTGTGTGGAGACATGCATGAATGGGCGTACCTTCATTGAAGGTTGTGCGTCAGAGCTGGTAACTCGGCAAGTAAAAATCTACTGCCAATCATTAGCGGACCGGAGTATCGCTGTGGCGACCCCTAACCAGGAAAAGTCGAAAGACACAACAACTTACCATAAGGACACATCTGACCCATCTTTCATAACTGGACGGACTATATCTGCAGGAAGCATCAGGACCACTTGGTACTTGAAGGCCTTCAGGTTGCAAACTCCCTTCCCAGCTCTCTTCATGCCCCTTATCTAGCTGTTTTCCAGTTTTGTGGCACATGAACACACACATTTAAGTAATTCTTCAAGAGACTAAAGATAATCTCCAGAAGAAAGAAAGAAACAAAGAAAAAAATAGAAGTCAAGCAAGCATAATTACCTTAGACTTAGTCAGGGCTGAAGTGGTTGGAGCACAAATGCCCCACATCTGGTTAGGTAGAAAAATGTTTCAAAAATTGGTATGCACTTCATACAGATCTGTCCTTATGGTAATTACAAAACTTTTATTTCTGGTAGGTGGCAACGCTTCTTTAGGTAGGAGAGTGCCTTGCTACCATAAAAAAGTGGGCCTAGTTATGTGACCATCCATTTGACAACAGTACCCCCTAACAATACTCTGGCTCTGGAAGTGATGTTCAATTTATAGTATTTGACAAAAGTGATGAGGTTAGACCACACGGCTGCTATGAAAATATCTTGCACAACAGCATTCCAGAAGAAAGTTGCAGAGGAAGTCACTGTTCTTTTGAAATGCATTGTTGGTGACAGCATGAGCAGAATTCTGTCTCTGTGAGGTAAAAGAAAATTTTTATACAATCTGAGAACCACTTGGAAAGATTAAATGAAAATTATGTACATACTGTAATGATTTGCATCCACATATCTTAGCCTTCAGAATTAGATGCCACAGGCTCTAGTCAGCTCGGCAAAAGAAACTTTCCCAGACTCTAAACTCCTCCCCTTCATCCATAATACTTAGCATAGTCTCTAGCATCTCCAGAGCCCAACTCTGCTTTGTGAAGCACCTACACTTAAGCACATACAAATGACGATGGGAAAAAACCCTCCCAGATCTCATCCACCAAAGATCAGCGGTGCATTAAGTCAATTCTCTGTTACATTTTAAGTAACAAAACACTATAAACAATCTAGGCAGCATGACCATAGAAATATTGGAAACCAGTCTATTGAGACACAGGGGACACTGGTTATCTGTTTTTATTAACTTGGTTGTAACCAAATAAAATCTTAAATGCCTACACACATCCATTGTGTATAAGAGGTATTCTCCTTTATTAGAGTACTTGGGAAGTTTACAAACTGGCTTAATTACTTTCTGTGGCTATCTTAGACAAAAGAAGGGTTAGTACACAGAGATATTATCTGTTAAAAAGGGGATTTACGTACAATGCCTGTATTCTGAAAATGCGGCTGATTTGACTGCAATCACAAAGGAAGTTTTCTAATAAAAAAGCTTTAAACCTGCTCTAAAAAGGTTGGCTCAAAAGAGGATAACGTCCACATTTCCAGAACAAATTTTAAAAACCAAGAAAGGATGGATTCCTTAAAAGAAGGACTTATCAAGGAAATGCTCCAAAGTCACTATAAAAACCTTTGCAGAGGCTAAAAAGCTGAACCCCTGAGGAAAATTAAAGATAACTGCTAAACGAACTTTAATACTAGACACACTTAAAGCTGTGTCAAAAATCTGAGCAAAATAATTTAAAATTATTAATAGGCTAAAACCAACAACCCCCTCAGCCAATAAACTACCTGCTGAATACTTAAAAATATCTGCAGAGGCAATTGCATATTCAGTATCAATTCTCATAAATTACTCTATTAGAGAAAACCTAGTCCCTCAACTTTGGAAAATCTCATACATTACCCCACTACATAAAGGGGGCAACTATAAAGAATTTACCAGTTACCGCCCAACTGCTATTTTATCTCCCCTCTCCAAAATCCTTGAAAGGTGCATCCATACACAAATCATGACCCATCTAAACACCAATAATCTACTTACTCCAACTCAACATGGTTTTAGACCTTCCCACAGCACCACTACTGCCCTTACTTCATTTACCCAAACAGTAAACACTCATAGAAACAACTGAAAATTTGTATCAGCTATATTTTTTTATCTCTCCAAAGCATTTGACATGGTTAATCACGACAAACTAATCAACACTCTCTCAGAACTAAATCTTAGCAACCCCACTATTTTCCTGGTTCAGAAGCTATTTAACTGACAGACAGAAGGCTGTTAGATGGCATCTAGAACTATCACCTCTACTACCCGTTTCACTAGGAGTCCCACAGGGTTCCATCCTTGGACCTCTGCTGTTTTCTTTATTTACCAATAAACTTCATACAGCTACACTACATGCTCCAGTCATCCAATATGTAGATGACTCAGCACTTATCTGCACCTCTTCCTTCCTCCATGAATTTCAACAACTAACTCAGGCCTCCTTTCTCTCTGTAGAAAACTGGCTTATAGAGTCACAACTAATATTAATTCCCAACAAAACTAAACTTCTTATATTTCTACCCACACAAAACTCAACACATAGCCCAATATTTAACATCACCTCTAGTAACAGTACAGTCATATCTTCAATCAACTACACCAAACTGCTGGGGGTTGAAATTGTCAGCAACATGAAATTCGACATACATATATCCCTAACTATTAAAAAGTACACAAAAAGCTAGGTCTCCTATATAGAAAAACAATTCCTAACAGACAGCACCAGAGCTACTACAGCTCATACTCATCTTATTTCCACCCTGCTCTATGCCTCCCCTATCCTCACCAACATTAGAAAAGCAGACCTATCCAAGATGCAATCTTGCTACAACAAAATAGCCAATTCGCAACTAATTCTCCCTTTAGAATACATCACTGCATTCCTCTCAAACAGCTCCACTGGCATGAACTTCCCCATCTCCTTTTACATAATCAACTCACACTAGCCCAGTATTATCCTGACAAAACCCCTTCCCTTCAAAACATACTACACCCATGCACCAAAACAAGACTTCTCAAATCCAACCATAAACCTCTTCTACAAGTATCTAAAACCAATAACTCTGCAGGTGATTCCCTCTACAGCAATACTATTGCTAGGCAATGGAACAGACATCCCCCTAGCATTACAACCATGGCTTCCACTACCACCTTCAAAACAGCCCTAAAATTTCATCTGCTAAACTCTCAACTACGTAACTGCAATACCCCCAGATAACTTTTTGAAAACCTTGCTTTCCTCTACCCAGTTCCTCCCCACCAACACTTACTAGTCATAACATGTCACCACTCTTCTTTAACATCCTTCTAACTCTGCCTTTCCTCCTACCTTTTTCCCTGCCTTTACTACCTCTTTAAAACGTATCAATCAATTAAGCCAATTCCCAACTTTGATTCCTGAAGAGCTAGGTATAGACTACAACTTTATATACACTGATTCATACTGAAACTACAGCTTATATATTATGTTTTACTCAGCTGATAGCTCACATAACTCATCTTTAATAAAACTTGACTACTGAATTTTACTGTAATCCTAAATTATGTCCACCAACTTGTCTACCATAAAATAATCTGTGAATGAAATTGTCAGTTTTGTAACAGTTCTTAAATTTTCTGCCAATGGATGTAATATGCTATTAATTTAATTTTATTGTAATGTGGAGCTTTTCTCCCCAGGCCTCTGCTAAAAAAGGAACTGTGTCAAGTCAGACTTTCCTGGTAAAGAAATGTAAAATAAAATAAACAAATAAAAAAAATCACAGGATCTAGTCTCTGAGTAATCGCCCATATAGTAAACCAAGTCCACTGTGTCGTTCCAATGCTGGGTCTCTGGACAGATTTAAAGGTATGAACAATGCCAGGAGGGTATGAACATCCCTGACATTACCAGAAGTGGAGTAACCACACAAGTTACCTACAAGGAAAAGGTCTGGAAAGGCCTCACAAGTAGATATCCTGCCAGAAGATAAGGACATATCAGTACCAAACTTGTCAAAGCCAACATGTGCTGTGTAAATGTCTTCAGCCTTCTGCACTGTAACTTTCTAGATAAATATCATAATAAGGTGTAATGGGGAGGCACAAAGGAGTCCCTGTGGGCTAACTCTAGATCAGTGTCCTTGGACTTCCCTAGCTAGGAGGATTACAGAAAAAAAACAGCTGATACATCTGTTGTTGGTCAGGGATGCAAAAAAAAAAAAAGGTTGCAGCAAGACTTCCCTTACTAAACAACATTCAGGTGACCAATGAACTGAGTGACTACTTGCCAGGCAACATCAGTGCCTACCTGTGGTGAGTTTGCTCCTCTGTTTGGTTTACATGGGCTAGTTCTTCCACCTCTACATCTGGGGGGTTGATTTTCTCTGGAAAGTCCTTTCCTTTTCCTTTTAAAAAAAGGGTACCACTGACACATGATTTTTTAAAGACTTGCTGCCTAGACTTGAGGAACTCCATAAAATCTTATGCCAACTTGAAGATATCCTGAGAGGTAGCCTACATAATGGTTAGGGGCTGAAGAAACATAACCAACTGTTTGGGCTTCAGAGTTCTGGGTCTGTGGTCTGCCTTAGAGGCCTTGAGATGTAGGCAGACATCCAAGACCTTGACAAAGTCTCCTCAGACTTCATCCTTTATCAATAGTGTGAGATACTGTCCTACTCAATACTAACAATAAGCTTGTCAGACCCAGAGAGTGCAAACAGGCAGTTTGACAGACCACCTCTATAACAGTTTCAGCTTGCAAACACATGCAGTATGTTGGTGGTGTTTATCTTCCAGTGGTAGAGTGCCAGAGGCCATAGCTAAACAAGGCATTCGATAAGGAGGCTGCAAATGTGGCTAGCTAATACCAGTACCTCCAGTCTAGAGGGAGTTACCAGAGTCCATGGCACCACCATTCATACTGGCCATCAGGTGTCTTCAGGCAAAAACTCTCAGAGTCAGTATTGCAAGTCAATCGAGAAGATCATCACTATGTTTTTACCAAAAGAGTCTGGAGCCATTTCCCTGTTGCAAATTTCTTGAGCAGCAAGAGAAATCTGAGCACACCAGAAGCTGCACTAAGCATTATGGGTAGAAGACAGGAGTTAGTGTCAATAAAATGTTCTCCTGACTAGCTGACTCTAGCATACAGTATATAATCCTGAAAAAAAAATAAGAATGTGACTGTGTTAGATGTTTGGATATCTGCAGACCCTTTTTTGATAAGCGAATGCAAGAACCAACAGCAGCAAAATTGTAAGACAAACCACAAGAGCAGGATTGCAGGAAACAGAGCTTTATTCCGGTACCTCGGCCCACTGGCCTTCAAAGGAATAAAAAACTTCACCAGAAACCACATATATACTGGTGCTGCATAGTAATTAAACAATTACATAATTAAGTGATAAAGAGATTCAGCACATGACATGAATTAAAGAAACAAACACCATTCTTAAAAACACTAACAATAGAGTAAATAGAATATCAAAATTACTAAATATTTAAATTCACTTCTAAATTTAGACCTCGAGGTTTCAAAGTATTATATTTCAAGATAAATCTACTCTCTAAATTTAATAAGCTTTGTAAAAAATTGCCTCCAGAATATGCACTTGGTTTAGCCAAAGCACAAAAAAATAATGAATCAACTGACCCATTGTGCACATTATAAAAATGGTCAAATATCGGGCTATCCATTCTAGCATTGCGTACATCACCAATGTGTTCTAATATGCGAATTTTAAGTTGGCGTTTTGAAAAAATCCCAATGTATACAAAAAATCAATCTCAAATATAGACATGAATAAAATTGCATAGGTCGGGGCAAAACTAGCTCCCATTGCAGTGCCATTTATTTGAAGAAATATTTTTTTATCAAAAGAAAAATAATTGTGGCTGAGTGCAAACTCTAGAAGTGAAATTACAAAGGAAGTCCGTGGACCTTCTCCCAAAATGCTCTGTTTCCTGCAATCCTGCTCTTGTGGTTTGTCTTACCTTTTTTGATAAGCATAAGTAGTCACTTATTGTAAAGTCTTAAATCTTACTAAGACAAGACCTCAGTACCCTATAGGCTGCTACTCAGTGAAGAAGGTAGTTGCCTTAATTAGTGTAGGAGAGAATGGAAATACTGGGAGGATAAATGTTGGTTTACATTGTCAATTTAGACATGAAGGATGCATTTGTCTTAGGATACACACCTAGTGTTTGTATAACGTCTGTAGCTTGGCAATTCTTCCATTAAAAATGATGATCACCAGAAACAGCATTTTCCAACTTAAGTATTTCAGACTGACCTCTGCCTCCAGTTCAAAGGGCGACTTGATGGGTGTTTCTAAGATAAAATAAAGATCTTAAGGTGCGACTGGTCTCTGATCAAAGGTAAGTCCTTTCATCCATCCCTAACCCACCTTTTCCTATTTTTACACACGGGGTTGGGGTGTCAAATAAACAGTGACCATCATCAAGAGCCAATATACACACTACTAGGTGGCTGGCCCTCATTTGTTCCTCCATACCATAAATGTATATTAACACCTACAGCCAATTTAGTGTGTCCAATCCACCTACTGCATGTCCCTGGAACTTTGGGGTATACAGAAACACCCAGAGAAAACCCACACAAACACAGGGAGGACATACTGACTCTGCTAAGGTTTCCCAGTGGAAAGTCAAACCAGAGAACCTCTTACTGTAAGGCAACAATGGTACTTGCAAGGCCACTGTGTTGTAAAGGCAAATACCCTTGAGAAAATCATATAGACACTTAACCAATGACAGGAAAGTGGACTGGGTATTCTGCAGGAAAGCAGAAATTGTTGCCAAGTGCACCTCTTCAGTAGAGTAGCTGATGCACTTGTTGAAGAGTTCCATGAGGTAGTAGAAGCTTCTCCAAAAGTTGACCTTGAGTTCAGACCACTCAGCCATCTGATTTATGAAGTGCTTCCATTTGCCCTTGCATGCCTTTCTGGAGGGATTCTGCAATGATGCTATAATTTCCATTATTTTCTACAGATAAGCTAGTCACATAATCAACATAACAAAAATCCAGATGATATGAATCAATCCTTTTCTATCTCTAGGACACTCAACTGCAGGTTCAAGTCAGCTCACCACCAAACACCTTCCCAAACTCTATTTCCTTCCTTACTCCCACAGTGTTTTGTGCCTGCTTCATTCTCTACACCTTCAAAGTTTTGTGTCTAAAGGTTGGCAATTCAGCAATGGACTGCATATCTACCCATCTACCAAAAAAAAAGCCCATATCGCAAGCCTAGTCTTTTACCAAGGTAAGGGGGATGGTGGTGGGAAGAGGCAGTTGTTGAAGAATGGACTCATACCATCTAGATTTATCATTATGGTGTGTATATAACTTTCCGAGATGCACAAATCTCCTAGGGCAGAGTCCACAGCTTGACTTCTTGGGTGGCTATCACAGAATCCCATCCAAAATGACAACACAAAGTAGCACATTGTGAAGGAATGGATGGAAAATCAAATTGCATCAGTGCAAATATCTACAGAATAATTAGCTAAGAAATGAATTTGGTAGTTCAATAAACCTTTGGAGGAGAAAGCATGTTTTCAATATTTATTATGGCAATCATGCCAAAGTCAGTTTGGATACACTCTGCCATAACTTATTTTGCATGAAATATATGGAAAAACTAACTTCCTATATAATGGAGTTTCTTTCAAGTAAATAGACTTAATTGCCTGTGGACATCTAAACAATTAAGATTTAAAAATTAAGTACCTACCATAACAACAGATCTGTATGGTAATGGTGTATCCTCCTCTACTGCTAAGACTATAGCTTCACACAGTTAGCTCAGCAGCAATACAAACTTTCTCAGACTTCAACTCTCACTTCTAACTAAATCTCTTGCTCTCCACCTTCCTCTTCAGATAGGAATAGACTGCTCGGAGCACCTCTCCACATTGCTCACAACCCATATATACATTCTCAATCTCCCTCCTGCCAGGTCAGGGGAAGGTTGGCAGGGACTGCTGGAGATGAACTATGACCATGCAGTTCAGCTGTTATGTTAGGTATGTAACTTTCAGATCTGACTTGATCTGGTTCATCCTCTTCTACTGCTAGTACAGAATCCCCACCAACCAACCTGGCTGACTCTTGATAGGAATACCTCCAATATTAACATCTCCAAAGGACAAATGAGACCTGGAAATTCCATCAAACATGTGCTTTGCAAAAGTGCCCAGAGTCTCCCACATAGCAGCTACACATTTATCATCTATGGAAGAAACTGCTTTAGTAGAATGAGCATTTGGCTCACTCAAAAAGGAGAAGGGAAGGGAAGTGAAGGGATTTGTCTTGCATAAACAAATGTAATACAATTACGTAGCCATCTTGCAAACTTTACTTTTGAAGTTTTAGTACTCAATCTACTGGTAAAAGCAGAAGCAAGTAAGTATTTACTTTTGTACATCTTCCTGCTGCTAGGCATGTGGGCAGAAGCAAGGATATGGACCACCTTCACAAGGAAAGCTGTGTCCCTAACCATAATCAGAAGTGGAGATACTATGCAACAAGTCACAGAAAATGAAGATCTAGGTGAGGTTTGCCTGATGGTCAGGTGAGAAGGACTCTGACAGACAGTACCCTGAAATGCTTCTCTAAGACATCAGACCATACTATTGGAAACTACATTTGACAAATCCAATATAGAGCAATGCAAGTGACAATGGATGTGCCTTCTGTAGAAAACTGGGAATCACAGGAAAAGAAGGAGATGTATACAGGAGACCTGGGGGATACTTCTGGTCTAAGGCATCCCTGGTTTGTTGTCTCAGAGGAGGAAATCAGGAAAAGCATTTGTTGGATTTGATGTTATCAGACTAGTAAAAAAAATCTCAAAAAGGTCTCCCCCTCACTGAGAAAGGAGATGAGATGAACTCACCACTGACTGGCTAAGAGGCCACTTGAGGGGTAATAACAAGCAACAAAAATAGGACCAACATTGTAGTAAATCACAAATCTGGTATAACTTCACAAGTAAAAACAACAAAAAATGGAGTAAGAAATGCAAACAGACCTTTAATATGTAGCAAAGCTTTGGGGTAGAACCCTTCTTCAGTACAGTATAAAAACTTCAGTCAAAACACATTTTTAAAGAAATTCAAATATAATCACATGTGACACAGCCCCAATCACAATCTAATAAAAATTATTCAATTGTTATTAGGATCTTAAAATGTTAGACTGCATTAAAATGTTACTGAATAACATTTTAGAGTATAGAGAATTTAGTTGGATAATCCGTTTGCAGGCTAACCATTCACCAGGTATCAATGCTGCAGTAAGCATTAAACCAGTTTTGGTTAAAAAAACAAATGCACTATAGATAGAAATGACAATTATTATTTCGTATTGTCTATTTTAGGTCTTATTTTTGTCACATTTTATACAGAATGTTTATGTAACGTCACTGTAAGTGTTTTAATTGAATAATTAGATAACTATAATAAGAGTCGGTTCCTGGGTGACCATAATACAAGATAGTAATATACTCTTGTTGCAAGGACTTTGGAACAATTACTTTCGGACATTTCATAATAATACCATTGTCAGACAAAATCTCACCTCTGTATGGAAAATAAGGTTGCACTTCTTGAGGTAAACTAGATTACTCTGACGCCCATCCTTGTTTGATAAAGTGGTTTGAGCATCTGTAAAACTTGATCTGTGGCTGTGTGATCTCTCAGCTCATCAAGATATGTGGAAGAAAACGTTCTCACTTCCATGACGTCAAAATCAAGGTTTTAATTCTCGTGCTGTTTAGTGGTGTTTCTGAGCGATCTGGATAATGTATCAGCAAGATAAACAAGTTTGCCTTTCTTGTAGACAAGATGGAAATTACACTTTTGCAATCTCAGCATCACACGTTGCAGTCTGGCTGGAGCTAGATGCATAGGCTTTCTCAAGATAGTAACTAGGGGTTAGTGGTCTGTTTCGATCTGGATAGGTCTACCATAAACATAATCTTGGAACTTCAAACATGCAAACACAATCGCCAAGTTTTTTCTTGATCTGGGCATACTGCATCTCAGTTTGTGTAACAGTTCTCGATGCACAGGCAACAGGTTGACCCTCTTGTAGAATGACTGCACCAAGACCAAATTTCGAAGCATCACATGAAAGAGTAACTGGTTTGTGAACATCATAGTATCTGAGAGTCGGTGGACTCACAATTCTGTGTTTTAGGACATGAAATGCTCGTTGCTGCTGCTCTAACCAAGACCAGGATACATCTTTATGTGCCAGCTCTCTGAGCGGTGCTGAAAGTTGGCTCAAATCTGGAATGAACTTGTCTAGACAGTTAACCATGCCAAGAAAGTGTTGCAGGGCTTGAACATTGTCTGGACCTGGCATCTCGAGAATGGCTGTTTGCTTTGAAGGGTCTGGTCGTAGGCCTGAACTAGTAAATAAATGACCAGCATAAGTAAATTCTTGTAGACTGAATTTCCATTTATGTGGATTGAGCTTAACATTCACTTGATGTGCTCTTTCTAGAACTGTTCTGAGGTTTCTGTTATGCTCAGCTTCACCATTACCTCCTACTAGTATGTTGTCTACTATAATAGCACAAGGATACCCAGAAAAAAATTTGCTCCATTGCACGTTGAGACTTCATTTGCAGAATTTATTCCAAATGGCATTCTCAAAAATCTGTACCTTCCAGAGTACTGAACGTAGTGAGCAATGAGGATTTCTTGTCAAGCTGCATTTGCCAAATTAACTCTTTGCATCTAAGACAGAAAAAACAGTGGCATTTGGCATCAAGGCTGCGACTTCTTCGACTGTGCATAGGATGATGAGGTATTTTTATTGAAACAAAAAAATAAATGGAACCATGAGCAGGGATAAAAAAGAAGTTATGTACTCACCATAATGTTCCATGTTTGTAGTCCATCTCTCCCTTCATTCTTACTGATGGGATTGGAGCCGATCCTCTGCTCTGACTTGGCCTATTTACAAACTCGAAGTTTTCTAACTGGCTCATGGCTAGGTAGGTATCCCATGGTGCACCATTACAATCCCCAAATCTTGTTTGCTGCTAACTAAGAGAAATACTAACAAACATACAGAAAAAAGCCAATAATGAGTTTATGAGATGACGATAGGATATGAGTCACAGAGGGTGAGAAGTCATGAAGCCTGACTAGGGATGGAACTGGAGCTGCCAAGCTGTCAAATTGAGGGTGTGTAAAGAGGGATGAAGGGAGCCTGACATGCATCAAGAGATCTGGCACCGGGTCCAGAATCCAAGGATCGTCTAGGAGAAGAGGCCTGAGAATGGGGAACCAAACCTGACGAGGCCAGTAAGGAGCAATGAGGATCAGTTTGCTTCCCAGCTGTTTCGCTTTCTGAATAAGCTTGGATATGAGAGGAAAGGGAGGGAAAGCATAAAGGAGACCCAGGGGCCAATCGTGAACAAGTGCTTCTCTCGGTGACTCCACCAGAGGGGGGTTGAGGGAGAAATAGCTGCTGCATTTGGCATTGATCAGGCTGGCAAAGAGATCACAGCAAGGCTGTCCCCATCTGCGGAAAATCTGCTCCGCTATTTCCTGTTTCAGAGGCCACTCGTGAGGCATCAAAATTGCCCGGCTGAGTTTGACAGCTATCATGTTGGTTGTCCCTGGGATGTGCGTCGCCACCAGAAAGCGCTGGGAAGATATTGCCCATTTCCAAACTCGAATGGCCTCTTGACAGAGTGGGTATGATCTGGTTCTGCCTTGTTTGTTGATATACCATACAAATGACATGTTGCCCGATTGTATTGCAATCGTCCCAAGAGGCAGAAGGTCGTGAAGTGCTTGCAACGCCAGGAGCACCACCCTAATCTCTAGAACACTGATATGCAGGTGAGCCTCGTGATCTTGCCATGTGTCTTGGACAGTCCTGCCTAGGTAATGCCCCCCACCTTATCTGTGAGGCATCCATGGTCACAGTGGCAACGGGTTGATGAGGGACAAATGAGGTGCCCTTGGTTAACTGGTTGGGCTGAGTCCACCAAATGAGGTCCTTCTTTCAAGAGTCTGTCAGCAGTATGTGATGAGTTAATGGTAGATGTTGAAAGGACCACTGGGACAACAGCAGCCACTGAAGAATCTGCATGTGTAGTCTGGCTAGCGGCACTAGTAGTATAGTGAAAGCCATGGTCCCTAGAAGCTTCAGAACAGTCTTAGCCTTGACTTTTCATACGGGGAGAAGACGTTGAATTTGAAAAACCAGGTTCTGTGCCATTTCTACTGGATGACGAGCCAACATGTGTACTGTGTCTATCTCTGTGCCTATAAAAATCACAAATTGAGAGGGCAATAAGGCAGATTTTTCCCAGCTGATAGTAATCCCCAACTGGGCACAAAGTTGAATGGTAGCGTCCCTGGTCTGAAGAAGTAGATGCCTGGTGGGGGCGGTCAGGAGCCAGTCGCCCAGATACGGAAACACCTGGAATCCTCGACATCTCAGGTGAACTGTCACTACTGCCATACACTTGGTGAACACCTTGGAGGCTGTGGTGAGATCAAAGAGCAGAGCACAAAACTGGTAGTGACTGGCTCCCAGCCGGAAGTGTAGATGACTCCTCGACACTGTCCATTTTTTATGTGATAGTAAGCGTCTTGGAGGTCTATTGAGCACATCCAAGTGTCTTTCCCTAGTAACAGGAGTATAGACTGCAGTGTCACCATGCGGAATGTGTCCTTCTTTACTGATTCATTCAATCTGCTGAGGTCCAACTTGGGCCTCTAATCCCCTGTACATTTTGGCACTAAAAAGAATCTGGAGTAAGTTCCGGATCGCATTTGGTCTGCTGGGACGGTTTGGATGACTCTTTATGTCAGCAACTTGTTGACCTACACAGTTGCCTGATCCCTGTAATTGGGTGGAACATCCGGGATCCTCTTGGGAACATAAGGTGGCAGAGAAAAGGATATGACATAACCTCTGGTAATAATTCTTTGTACTCATTTGTCTTGAGTGATACTTAGCCAGGCTTCTGGATACAAAGAAATGCAACCCCCAACTGGCTCCAGAGAAGCACAGTCGGGCCCCACATCAGGAGCACTGGTAAGGCCTGCCCCAAAACGAATCGCGGCCTCCATGATTTTGCGGTCCACCCCTGCCTCTAGGGTGGTCTACCATTTCCTCCTCCTCCTCTGCCTCTGAAGGAGGAGTCACCCTGTGCATCTTGGAAAAACCTCTGGGACTTCTTGAACCACATTTTACCACTTCTCTGACCCTTAGGGTATGGTCTAGAGGGGACAGTAAAATGTACTCCCATGACAGAGAGTGTTTTTCCTTCTTGCTTGCACCGGGTGAGTGTGTCCTTTACCTTGGGTCCAAACAATTAAGAACTGTCGATGGGGGCATTGGTAAAGGTAGACTTGAACGGTTCGCAAAATTACACAAACACATCCAGGAATGACGCCTTAGGGAAATTCCTGAACCCGCTGCTCTACTCACTCCATTGGCTGCATATGAGATAAGTCTCATGGACGAGTTAACAATGGAATTCAAGGTGGACAACTGGGCAGACACCTTGTCAGGGACTCCCTCAGTGAATGTACCTTGTAGAGAATGTCCTAACTCCTTAAGGAGATCTCCCTGAAGCCTCGTGAAGTGTATAAGGTAGTTCAGTAATCTAAGAGTAAATGCCGCTGACGAAAAGATATGCTTCCCATATCTGTCCATCATTCGAGACTCTTTATTCGGCGGATGAACAGAAGAAGAAGTTTCCGCTAGCTCCTTCTTAGTGGCTGCCGCCACCACCACCATGGCATCTATGGGAACACCTTTAGACAAAAATTCCTTTTCCCTGGGCGCAGAAAGAAATGTATTTGGTCTCCTGGGGACTGGCTCCATGGCATCAGGGGTATCCCACACCTTCTGACTAACAAGCTGCATCAGTTCGTCGAAAGGTGGAGACACCCAAGAGGCTGAATGTTGAGTCCTGAAAGCCTTCAGATACACCAACTCCTCATCAGAAGGGGTGACAGTGGGCCAGCCGCACCTCTGCTTAAGGATTTCCAGGATGTCTACGAAGGAGACATCATCAGAGGACGACTTGGGGGACCCTTCTGACTCCTTGACATCCGTGTCTGAGGTAAGAGACTCATCCTGGGAGTCTACATGCTTCCTCTTGCATGTTCTCTTCCATGGGGGCTCCTCGGAAGGATATTCTGGGGAGGTCTCAGAAGAATGGGGGCCACCAGTCGGTGGCTCTTGAGGCTGCAGGTCTCTGCTGTCCAGAGAGGGAGTAGGAGCTGAGACAGAAGTAGGGGAGAGTGTCGGTACCCCTGGTAGGAGCTGAAGATCGGGACAGCACACTCCTCATCATCTCGAATGCTGATCACTCTGGCTCCGAGGAGACCAAAGATGCCATCAGCTCCAAGACAGATGAGGAAGGCTCGAAACCAAAGAGGTTTGGTTCCAGGCATTCCTATCAGGGCCGACCAGGGAGCTTCGGCTCCTAGACACCATGGTCAGCACTGAGAGTGTCGGAGTGGAACTCAGCTCCGAAACAACCTCAGGGGGAGCTGGAACCAAGGGTTCCACCAGTTGTACCAAACACTCCAGCTCCGAAAGACCAGCATGGCTCAGAGGAGGAATCACCAAAGGGGGGGATGGACTCAAGTAGCCCTGGAACTGACTGGGTCGGAGCCAACAACAATTTAGGTAAGGAAGATGACTTCAGAAGTCTCAGCACTACCCTCTCCACATTCTTCTTCTGATAAACACCTGGAAGACCTGGAAGACAGAGTGGGAGAGTGGGTTCTCTGCAATATGGGTGACCTTAATGTAGGGGAGACTGGTAAAGGATCTGTAGACCATTTCCATTGAATACTCTCAGCGGTTGGCTCCAAACTACTTGATGCCGACCCTGTAACCACAGTAGTAGAACCCTCGATCATCTCCGAACTCAGTGGGGCCAACGAGGCAGTAGTTTTGTCAGAACTGGTAATTTTAAGAGGCGGCTCCAAGACACCAGCCGGCACCAGGGAGGGCCTCTTAGAGGATTTGGATTTCTCCTTTTTAGATCCCCGAGATCTAGCAGAGGAGGAAGAGCTAGCCAGATCTTTCTCAAAAGAAGGCTTTAACAGACCTTTTAGTATGAGCTTATTTTTCCTCTCTTGCAAAACCCTAGCACTAAAAGAGTGACAAAATAAGCATGTTTCCTGTAAGTGGATGGCCCCAAGACAGTATACGCAGTTACTGTGGCCATCCATTATAGACATCTTCTGTGAGCATTTCATGCATTTTTTAAAGCCAAATGACTTATGATCCTTGACTTCCTTAGACATCTCACAGAAGATTGTACTCACACACACAGGAAAGAAAGTGGGAGGACTAGGTCTTCTAACTTAAACGGGCATAGACCTAAAGGAACCAATAAAGACACACCACGAGGACTAGGTCCTCTAACTTAAACGGGCCTAGCCCTGGTAGAGAAGACGAAGGAAAATAGATTTTCTAACTAAAACAGACCTATGGGGTACAGAAACAAGTAAAGAGCCTCGCACACACACTAGAGCAGGAATACAAGTCAAATTATTGGAAAAAACAAAGGACGAGAACAAAGGTTAACAGAACCCCATTCTGTCTGCAACACTAATAACTGTAAGAACCAAAATGTGGAAAGCTCCGCAAGTAAAGCTATTAATTATAATATTAAAGAAAAGCACACAGTCTAAACTAAGTGCAAAAGGCGTCTACAACTACTAATATAAACAGTATGAACACAAGGAATATATATATCTATATATATAACAACCCAGTGAAACAACTGGCACACAGGATACCAAATAGTACTATAGGGCCAATGGCCAACTGTACTCAAAGAAACTGCACACAAAAAAGCTCCCATAAACGCTAACTATCTAATTACAAACATGACACTAACTATAGCTATATAATGCTATATAACACTATCAAATTATGAAAATAGAAGAAATATCCAAAATTTAGAACAAAATGTGTTAGACTTAGCCACGGCCAAGAAGAAGCACATCCAAACTTGTCGACGTGGCAAATGAGATCTGGGGATTGTACTGGTGCACCATGGGATACCTACCTAGCCACGCGCCAACTAGAAGACTTCGAGCTTGTAAATAGGCCAAGTCGGAACAGAGGATCGGCTCCGATCCCATCAGTAAGAATGAAGGTGAGATAGGACTACAGGTCATAAGTAGTTAGTTAAAAAATTCAAACTCCACAACTTACTTGAAAAGTTGCTTTTTTTAAAAGTAATAGTTGTTTATTCCAAGAGTTAAAAGTGCTTACTCCACAGGTTTAAAATTCACAGCGTACTTAAAAACTTGCTGCTTATTCCACAAGTTTAAAATCACAACATAACTTAAAAAGTTGCAAGTGCAAAAGACACTTTCCCCCAGATAGGCTTCATCAGGCAAAGAAAAGAAGCACAAAAGGATGGATAGCAGCATCATAAAACATAAGTTACCAGACAGAACTTATATACATACATGCTTACATCTCAACAGCTTACTACAAAATGGCAGTCAGGTTCGCATGTTCTCAGTATTTATACACTTGTGCAAGCCCTTGGATATCTTCTTAAAGGTACATACACAGACATATTGATCTAGAGTATGCACTGTGAGAAAGTAGAGAAAGTACAGTTGTGTACACTTACCATATATGTAGATGTTCGAGTGTCTTTACTGTTGCAGTCATGACCTGTGGGTTATCCCTGCTGTGCTAGCCCACAGCCGGCCCAAATACCAGAGTCAATATTTTTCTGCATTGGCTGCTGTCACTTGCTGCCTGACATCAGGTCGTCAGTGCTATAAAGGAAGGCATCCAACGCCATTACATCAGTTTTTCTTGCCCTAACCAGTCAGAGGCCCAAGTAAATATGGAAGAATGGTCCTGCTGGCTAAAAGCCACCATTAGAAACTTATGTCTCCCTAAAGAAAGAAGATATAAGGGGGAAGGAGGGTGGGAAACCAGGACTGCAATGGTGAAGACACTCGAACATCTACATTTATGGTAAGTGTACACAACTGTGCTATGTTCTTCATGTTTCACCGTTGCAGTCATCACCTGTGGGAGGATTCCCAAAGCTGAGGAGAGGGGTGGTAGGATTCGTAAGAGACCTAGGAATGGGTCAGCATGCCCTGCAGAACTGCAGAGGCAAACCCTGCCCTAGCCTTAGAAAACAGAGGTAGGTGGTAATGCTTGGTAAAGATATGGACAGAAGTCCAGGTGGCAGCTACCAGGAAGTCCCTGGTGGGAACTCCCCTGAGGAATGATGTGGAAGTGGAGGCTGCCCTAGTGGAATGGGTCTGAATAGACTTGGGGAGGGGTTCTCATGTAATCTGTAGCAGAAATGGATACAGTGTATGTGATATCCATTTGGAAATGGTTTGTTTGTAAATGGGCTTCCCCTCTGCCCTTGGAGCAAAGCTGACAAGTAGTTGGTCTGTTTTCCTGAAGGGTTTAGTATGGTCCAGATGGTATCTGAGCTGTCTGTGCATTTCTAGTGAGTGCAGAACTCTTTTCCCCTTGTTTTGAGTTAGGAAAGAAGGTGGGTACATGTATGGCCTGGTTGAGAGTTACATTAGATACCACCTTGGGCATAAAGGAGGGATTAGTCCTCAGGGAGACCCTGTCTCTGCATGGAAGATGATGAAGGGCTCAATGGCCATCAGTGCCTGAAGTTCTGAAACCTTTCTGGCTGAGGTGATAGCTAGGAGAAAAGCAGTCTTCCAAGAGAGGTATCTTAGTTCTGCTAAAGCAGCAGGCTCGAAGGGTGGTAAAGTTAGGTTTTCCAAAACATAATTCAGGTCCCAGGCTGGAGTGGGTGGCTTTCTGGGAGGTCTGATATCAGAAGCCCCTCTGAGGAATTATTTAATCAAAGGATGAGAGAACAGGGGCTGTTCTGTATCAAAATGAGCTGAAATGGCTGAGGCGTGGATTTTAATAGAGGAGAAGGAGATGCCACTATTAAGTAGCTCCGCTAGGTAGTCCAGAATAAGAGGGATGGAAGGTTGTGAGGTATTGGCCCCTCTGGACTGGCTCCAGGAGCAGAATTTTTTTCCATTTCCTTGCGTAAGATGTTTTGGTGCTGGGCCTAATGGCCTCTGTGATAATGTCTAGGACCTGTTTGCTTAACAGAGGCCTCTTGTTTGCCTTTAGAGTATTAGCCATGCTGATAGTTTGACAGTCTGTAAAGTGTGGGTGCAGCATCCCCCCTTCTGAGTTTAGAGGTCTGAGATCAGGGGAAGCTGCCTGGGAGGCTGTAAGGTCAGGCTGTGCAGTAAGGGATCAACAACACCCTGGCAGACCACTTAAGCAGACACTTACTGGACTCCCATGAATGGCAGCTCCACAGAAAAATCTTTTTACAAATCACTCAGACGTGGGAGACTCTGGAGGTGGATCTCTTTGATTTGCATCTCAACCATCAGCCAAAAAAAAAAAATTTGTACCAGGAAGTATCACCACCTAGCATGGAAGGTGTATGCCTTCACCTTCCCCTGGAACACCCTCTTTGTGTACGCATTCCCTCCTCTGCCTCTTATTCCAATGAGCAATGAGGATGGCCTTTGGTCTCCTCCCTTATTTTGATTAGTACCTTTGGAATAAGAGGCAGAGGAGGGAATGCGTACACAAAGAGGGTGTTCTAGGTGAAGGTGAAGGTAAAGGCATACACCTTCCATGCTAGGTGGTGATACTCCCTGGTACAGAATTTTTTTTTTTTTGGCTGATGGTTTAGATGCAAAGCAAAGAGATCCACCTCCGGAGTCCCCCATGCCTGAGTGATTTGTAAAAAGATTTTTCTGTGGAGCTGCCATTCATGGGGGTCCAGTAAGTTTCTGCTTAAGTGTCTGCCAGGGTGTTGTTGATCCCTGGTAGTACTGGGCTATCAGGTGTAGTCCCACAGAAGAGGCTGTCAGCTAGAGGATCAGGGCTAGCCTGCACAAAGGGTAAGATTTGGTCCCTCCCTGTTTGTTGATGTACCACATTACTGTGGTGTTGTCTGTTTTGACAAGGAGAACCCCTGGCTTGAGATGGGGTTTGAAGGAAGTCAGAGCCTTTTGTACTGCCATCATTTCCTTCTGGCTGATGTGTAAGGGAAGGTGCTGGGCATCCCAAAGACCTTGGGTGCACCTGCCTTCTAAGTGAGTGCCCCAAGCTATATCTAAGGCATCAGTGGTAATGGTCTGCCCAGCTGGGTGGAGGTGAAGGAAAGACCCTTGTTTTGACCACAGGCCCCTGCCCACCAGAGAAACGTGGCCCTTATACAGAGGATCAGAGAGAGTGAGGTCTCTAGAAGTTGAGATTGCTGACACCAAAGGTTCTTTAGGTACCACTGAAGTTTTCTCGTGTGAAGCCTGGCCAGTGGAATTAGAAGGATGCAAGATGCCATGTACCCCAAGGTGCTGGTGATGGTTGAGATACAAAGCAAAGAGATCCACCTCCGGAGTCCCCCACGCCTGAGTGATTTGTAAAAAGATTTTTCTGTGGAGCTGCCATTCATGGGGGTCCAGTAAGTTTCTGCTTAAGTGTCTGCCAGGGTGTTGTTGATCCCTGGTAGTACTGGGCTATCAGGTGTAGTCCCACAGAAGAGGCTGTCAGCCAGAGGATCAGGGCTAGCCTGCACAAAGGGTAAGATTTGGTCCCTCCCTGTTTGTTGATGTACCACATTACTGTGGTGTTGCCTGTTTTGACAAGGAGAACCCCTGGCTTGAGATGGGGTTTGAAGGAAGTCAGAGCCTTTTGTACTGCCATCATTTCCTTCTGGCTGATGTGTAAGGGAAGGTGCTGGGCATCCCAAAGACCTTGGGTGCACCTGCCTTCTAGGTGAGTGCCACAAGCTATATCTAAGGCGTCAGTGGTAATGGTCTGCCCAGCTGGGTGGAGGGTGAAGGAAAGACCCTTGTTTTGACCACAGGCCCCTGCCCACCAGAGAAATGTGGCCCTTATACAGAGGATCAGAGGGAGTGAGGTCTCTAGAAGTTGAGATTGCTGACACCAAAGGTTCTTTAGGTACCACTGAAGTTTTCTCATGTGAAGCCTGGCCAGTGGAATTAGAAGGATGCAAGATGCCATGTACCCCAAGGCTTGCAGGAACTTCCTCACAGTGAGGTGATTTCTGGAAGCCAGCTGGGTGAAACAGAGAGGCAGGAAGCTCTGTTTTTCTGGGGATAGGAAGGCCATTTGGGATGCTGTGTCCAGCAATGCTCCCAAGAAAATGATCTTCCTGGAGGGTGTTTGTTTTTATTTCTTCTCGTTGATGGTGTACCCTAAGAAGGTTAGGAGGGTTTTGATAAAGAGGTGGTCCTTGAGGAGGTTTTCTTTGCAGTCTGCCTGAATGAGGCAGTCATCCAGATAAGGGTAAATTTGTATATTTTTCTGTCTGCAAAAGGCTATGGCCGGGACTAAGCATTTGGTGAGTACCCTGGGAGCAGTAGATAAGCCAAAAGATAGCACAGAGAACTGAAAGTGTCGTGAGCCTGCTCTGAAGCAAAGGAATTTCCTGCAGGATTCCCTTATGGGGATGTGGAGGTAAGCATCTTTTAGATCTAGAGTAACTAACCAGGCATTTTTTTGTCAGCATAGGCAGCAGCTGCTGCAAAATTAGCATTTTGAATTTGAGAACCACCAGGAAGATGTTCAGAATGGATAGGTCCAGGATGGGGCTCCTAGTGCCATCGTTTCTGGGAACAAGGAACAGTCTGGAATAAAAGCCTTTGCCTGTTTGATCTGAGGGGACAGGCTCTATTGCCCCTTGGGATATGACAGTTTGGACTTGTTTCAATGCCTCTGCCCACTGATTTGGGGGTAAGTCTGGGTACCCTCTTAGAATTGGGAGTTTGTTGAAGGAGAATTTGTATCCCTGAAAAATGATCTTTAAGACCCACTGGTCCTTTGTTACAGAAAGCCAATTTTCTTTGTAGAGGGAGAGCCTTCCTTCTAGTTTTTGGTGAGTGAAAAGAGGGCAGAGGAGGGAAGGGGGTCATTAAGAGTTTTTGCCATAGAGGGATGGCTTAGAACTCCCTGTCTTTGGAGTGTAAGTGGTCCACTGTTTGGTTCTCTGTTGTCCCTGGGATAGGAGTCTGGGTGGTCTGTCCCTGCAAGACTTACCTTGCCCCTGTCTGCTAAGTGCAGGAAAGGACCAGTGTTTTGAGGGAAAAATTCCTGCTGAACCTAGGAGGTTGTACTTGAAGGAAATCTTTTAGTATTTGCATAGATTTTGCTTTGACTTCCATCTTTTTATGCACCTCTTCAGCTTTTACTCCAAACAAGCAGTCCTTATCCAAAGGTGCATCAAATAATTTAGATTTGACATGATCGGGGAGAGGTTGTTCCTTCTACCATGCTTGTCTCCTAATGACACATCCTGACACTGCTGCCCTGCCTGAGGCTTCTAGGGCATCATATCCACAGTGTAATGAGTGTTTAGCCATTTGACAAGTAGAGTGCAGTAAATCTGCCAACTCTTTCGAATTGGCACAGTCAGGAAAGGTTGAAATCTTTTGTTTTAATAGTTCCAATGTGTGTTGTTGATATTTTAACATGTGGAACTGACAGTTGAGTGCTCCGATAGCTAAGGTTGCAGAGGTGTATACTTTTTTACCCCATCTGTCCAGAAGGAATAGTATTCTTTGCAGAACTAGCCTTTGCTCTTTTTGGTCCCTGTGTAATGACCTACAGGTCTGCAACAGGGTTTCTGTACAGGTATTTGTGAGAATCCAGTACTCTGTAGTATCTGTCAGGTTTTCTGGGAGCAGGTGGGAGGGCGTCAGGAGTTAAGCTGGATTCTTGGAAGACATCATCAACTACCTCTAAGATTGGAGGGATGGCCAAGGGTCTGTACTGGGGCAGGTCTAGTAACTCTCTTCGTCTTTTCTTAGACTGAGGGAAGTCCTGGGATTCCCAATGGAAATGTTTGCTGAGGGTGTCCAGGGTTTCCCTGAAGGAAAGATCTTCTGGTGGGGAGGCAGAAGGAATGGATTCCTCTGCATCTGAATCCTCATAAGCAGTCAGAGTTTGTTGTTCCTCTTCAAAGTCTGAATAATCAGACTCCTCAGAAGCCTGTTCTATCAGTAATTCAGGAGAAAGGTCTCTTTTCCTTTTAGAAGGTGAGGCCTGGCTACCCCTGATAAGGATGATAAGATCCTCCACCATTTTAAGCATTTGAGCGTGGGGTGGTGGAGCAGGAGTAAAATGGTGGCTAGAGATAGTTTTCCTAGGAGTGGCCTTGCTTCTAGGCCTAAGAGTATCCATCGGTCTGAGAGAAATGGAAGTCGGAGGAAAATATGTCGTTTTTTTGTCTAGATTCGGTAGTGCAAAAACCCTCCTCAGAAGCCAGTGCCTGTGTCGCTGCTCCGGACCCAACCAAGGCAGAGACAACCAAAGGCTCAGAAGACCAAGCAGATATCTGAGGCATACCAGACTCTGAAAGGGTCTCAGTAGAGGCCTGCAAAGGTATCGAATAGGGCATCAGGGGTTGCAAAGGCACCTCACTGAATTCCAGAGAACTGACAACCTGCTTAGCAGTTGAATCGTCAGAAGGCTTAGCCTTGTGTGGTTTGTCTCTATCTTTATCCTTACATTTTTTCAGAAAGTCTACGGATTGTTGACTGACGGATGCCATTTCGGAATGCAAAGACGGAAAATAAAAATACCTGGCTACAATAAGAGCTCTACGATGAATGGTTCTCATGTTAAAGAGGGCACAGAACTGGCAACAGGGGACGTCGTGGTCTGGGCCTAAACAAGTGACGCAGTATGAATGGAAGTCTCGGTGTGGTATTTGCTTTACACATGCAAGACAATTGTTAACTTTTTCGGACATCAGTTAGTGCAAGAAAAAAGATCCCCAACGGGGTACTAAAGTTTAGACATTTTCAGCTGTAATTTAAACTCTGGTAGCGACCGAAAGGCACACTTGCAAACTGCTTCTGCTATGGGGTCCATGGCAAGAAAGACTGCTGTAATGGTGTCAGCTGCCTTCCTTTATAGCACTTATGACCTGACGTCAGGTAGCAAGCAACAGCAGCCGACGCAGAAAAATATTGACTCTTGTATTCGGGATGGCCAAGGGCTACCACAGCAGGGATAACCCACAGGTGATGACTGCAACAGTGAAACACGAAGAACATCTGGTCTTATCTACAGGATATTTATGTGCAGAATAGCCTGCTGTTATGATCAAAACACCTTGGGCAGAAGCATCGATAGTGACCACCATTAAGGATTCCTCAAGAAGGAAAGGGATGCTCATGAAGAGGATAGGGTGTCTGAGCCACTAAGCAAGATATCTCAGACATGTGAATGATATTTTTATAGGCATGGAGAAGAAGTACAATGTACTTACATGTGGGATAAGAAATACTGCCATGGTAATAAGTCCCAAAGCCTTAGCACCACCTGAATAATCAGGGTAATCATTTCCACAACTAGGGTGACTAGGCAAAAGCAATGTCCTACATGTAACCTATGAACTTCAAGCATTGAGAATTCCAAATAGGCCTTTGTGGACAGGAAGAGAAAGAGTACAGAATCCTATAATAAAATTGTTTTTTTCTACTGTTGAGAGCAGCAAGGAATTAATTATATATGCCGAGGAATACCTTCAACCAGTGCAGCCTCTAAAACACTGCTATTGCAGTGAAGCATTTATGAAGACCCTAGGTACTTTGACAGATTAAAAGGTAGCATTTCAAACTGGAAATCACTGGTTCTCATCCTTGACAATCTTGGATGCACAGCTATGCATCTTGGAAGTCCAAACAGCACAGCCGATCTCCTCTGATAATACAAGTGAGAAAGCAATGGCACCATGACCATCTGCAACTTTTGTTTTGTACTATATTGATTAAAGCCAATCAAATCTAGGATGGGCCAGAGGTCCTTAGTCTTTTCTGGTATCAAAAGAAATATACAGTAGTAACTGGACCCTGTGTGGTCTATTGGGACTCCTGGATGACCTTCTCTAGAAGGATGATTACTAAAATTGCTGCTGTCTTCTGGCAGAATGGGATATCCAGAAGAAGGAAAGGTTGCTTGTAAACAATGAGGAAAGGGGTGATGTAATCTATGGATGCTGTTCAAAAAACACCGGTTGCATATGATACCTGTCCATCCCAACCTGTGGAAACAGACACCACCTCTTGAGTGTCTCCAAAATGCACCATTCTGGCAAGGCCACATGATGAATGCCATTGTTCACAAACTGGGGGCTGCAAAATTCTTTGTCACTCCTTTAACCTCTGCTACTGGCCTGGTGTCCACCACAAAAGTCACCACTGCTGTAATCATAATGGTTTCCTTAAAGACTGCTAATCTTGTTGCTGCAGGCCACATCAAAACCACTTCCAGGCATGAACTCTTTGCTACCTAGAAAAGGGGCAATAAGCAGCCATACATTTTGACACCAATCAATGTAGATTTTTTTCTCTTTTTTTCAATGATCTACAGTTTTCATTTCACCGCAGCAAGAAAACATCAGAACCACTAAATGCAAACTTTAGGATGGATACCTTGACGTTCTCCTGGAACTCTGACATGCAGAGCAAGACAACATTGCACCATCACTCTGTTGCCTTCTATGCTTGTTACACAATTTGGATATGCTATGTGTTAGCCTCATGATAAAGTTTGGTGTGGTAGATAAGATTGAAGTCTGAGTTATAAGCCTACTCTGCAATTGTGTCCCCAAATTACTCTTAACGTCAACATTTCATCTTAAACATTGCAATGTATTCTCCTCATTTGTGCCTAAAAACTCAGAGCCCTTAACGAAAATGTAGAAAGCATGAATATCCTTTTTCCTAAAGCCACCCCAATTATCTTGATGGGGAAGCTAAGCAGTGCAAGGCCATTAAATGGGATATTCTCACCTGAAAGGGAAAAAATGAAAACAAAAAGAAAAATGATGCACTTATCATAATGTTAGATCAGTGTTTTTTTCTTCCATCTGGTTTAACCTGTGGGTTATAGAATCCGACCCTGGCCATCTCGGAATCTTTAGTCTGACAGCTCCATATCCTCTACCCCTGCTTTCATTTTCTAGCCTCAAATCAAGTTTGCTCATTACAAGTACCCAAAAAATTATATCAAATCTAAACAACATATTAATAAAACAGGCAGTGAAAAGTAGAGTGACAGACAAGGACCCCTGCTTATACAGCTTATAATCCAGAGTGCAAACCCAAGCGGAATCACTTTGTTAAAACAATGACAATGTGGAGGGGGCATGGAGAGAGGGATGGTTGAACTGAATGGAAGAAGGCAGCACTGATCTATCATTATAGTAAATACATAAATTTCATATCTGATGTTTTTTCTGTCTGACTTCAACCTGTGGGATAGAGTCGTCAGGCAGAGAAAACCCCAGGGAGGCCCTGGGCGAGAACATCAAATGAATGTCCTAGACTGACTATCCAGTCTGTAATGGGAGATAAAGGTAGGAGTGCTAGACCAAGTTGCTGCAGCGCTAATACAGGCCTGCTAGAAAAAGCATAGTAAAGTAACCACTGCTCTGTTTGAATGACCTCTAGGCTTCACAGGTAAGGACATTACCTTCAAAGAGTACACAAATTAAATACAGCTGGAGAGCTATTTGGACAGGTTTTCCCAGTCTCAGCTTAGACAAGGAAACAAACAGTTGGCAAGATTTTCTAAAACTTTTGATCCTATCCAAACAGAACCATAGTTTTTATGAAAATATTTCCCCTTGTTACTGAAATTTGGAAAGAAGACTGCTAAGTGCATGGGCTGGTTCAAAGTAGATTCTGAACCAACTTTGTGCAGAAAGGATGGATTTGCCCTAAGGTTAACTCTGTCATTAATAAAAATCAAGGAAAGAGGTACAGAGGATAGTGCTTTTATTTCAGATACACTTTTGGTGGAAGTAATAGCCAGAAGAAAGTGAGTGTTCCATGGCAACTTTAAAGATACTATGGAT
Source organism: Protopterus annectens (assembly GCF_019279795.1). NCBI lineage: Eukaryota > Metazoa > Chordata > Ceratodontiformes > Protopteridae > Protopterus > Protopterus annectens. Next base: position 1,047,866,104 of record NC_056746.1, on the reverse strand, counting down.
TAAGGTTTGAAGAGTGGTCTAGCAAGCACTTGCAGCATCAGAGGAAGATCCCATACAGATGCCAGACTCCAAATAGGTGACTGCAACAATAATGTGCCCCTCAAGAAGGGTTTAGATAGCTTAAGAGTGGCCAAAAGTGGATTATCTCTGTCAATATGAAAATGGCAGACAAATGTACCTTTGTGGTGAAATAACTCAAAACATAATGGAAAAGACCAGCCAAGAAGTCCATGATGCATCCAAAGGAGCTGAAAAAGGGCCCAAGCCTTTGGAAGAGGCCTAAACAGAGAAATGTTTCCACTTAGTAGCATAAGCCTTTCTGGTGAAAGGTTTCTGGGATGACTAAAGGATATGAATAACTCTGTCAGAGAGCTTGGGATTCCTGGCCATCATCAAAATTGGAGAAACCCTGTGATCAGCTTGAAGGAAGCATAAGTTGGAACAGGTATCCTGAGGGATGAGAAATTATATCCAGGAACAGATCCAGCACCCATGGAGGGTGACACAGCTGAAGCTAAAGGAAGGTAAAGAAAATTTGTCTGGGCCAGAAAGAGGCAATGAGGATAATTGGCACTCTGCAACCAACTGTCTTCTGAAGAAACTTGATTATTAAGGATGTTGGGAGTAGACATACAGGAGACCTTTTGGCCAAGCATATAGAAGAGCATCCTTTAATGACTGTCCCTTGGGAAGGATCAAGGAGTGAAAGATGCTGCATTTCTTGTTGGGCAGGAAAGCAAAAAGATTTCAGCACTGAGTGCCCCAGCTGTTGAAACTTTGAGCCACTACATTTGGGTTCAAGGACCACTTGTGAGGCAGAAGAATATCCCTACTCAAACACTCTACAAGAATGTTGGATTTCCCAGGGAAGTGTCCATTACCAAACTCTCATGGTCTCTCAACATCGGGGATAAGAACAAATTCTCCCTGCTTGTTGACATACACAGAGGTGTTTATCCATTTGGATGGGAATCACATCTTTGGTAAAGAGGTCCTGAAAGGCCTGCAATAATAGCAAGACTGCCCTCATTTCCAAGACATTGGTGAGAAGACTGGCCTCAAACCATGATCAAGTCCCCTAGAAAGTTCTTCCTTCAAAATGCCTTTCCTCCACCCCAGAAGGGAACCATCCACTGTGATCATGGCCAGGGGAAAAAACAAAAGGTTACCATGTCATGACCAGTGGTGATTCCAACCACCACCAAATGTGGCAGTAAGAGATGTTTGTCAGAAGCACTGGGAAGTCCATGGGATGTGTAAGATAAGATCATTGGAACAGCTAGAGTCCACTTGACACTCTCATGTGGAATCTTGCTAGAAGAACGAGACAGATAGATGCTGCCATATGCCCAAGGAGACTGAAAAATGCAGCTGCAGAAAGTACGGGATCCTGAAGAATGTGAGATGCCTGCAGGTGAAAGGAAGTTAGTCTGGATAATGGAACTTTGGTTATGAGTGACCATATCTAAATGGCAGCCTATAAATTCCAACACCTGCACTGGTTCCAGGCTGGACTTTTCATGATTTACTGTAATGCCGAAGAACAGACAGCTGGAGTAAGAGTCTGATCAAAGACGCTTTTGTAGAATCAGTGAGGAATCAATCATCCAGATATAGAAAAACCTGGAATCCTTTCAGCCTAAGCCAGGCTGCCACTACCACTATACTTTGGTGAACACATGGGAAGCTGTAGTGAGAACAAAGGGCACAGCCTGAAACTGGTAAGGATTGTCCCTTCAGCCAAAAGCACAGAAATCTCCCAGAGTGGCTTGCTATCTTTATGTGATGGTAGGTAGGCATCCATCCATTATGGGTGGAAAGCCAAGTGAACCTGACTGTTTCAATAGCAAAGCAGTCAGACAAGTGCTCAAGACTGCCAAGAAGGCCTCCCAGAGAGCACTCTGAAGAAGCTATGGTTCTCCGGACTGCCTCTGCTATGTGGGTGGTGCCCATCAAGATTACCACCTCTGCCAACGGGGGATTATTTCCTAGGAGTGTCCTGGACAGGCTGCTGCACTTTACGAAAAAAGAGGTGCTTGCCCCCACTTCTGATTCCTACAGTAGTACAAAACACAATTGGACAGCAGACAGTTTTCCCACCCTGTTCACTACTAGCTAACTTCTCCTTGATCTTTACACAAAGGAAGGTCACCTTAAAGCAGTCCACAAAATTACACAAGTGCATTCAGGTGTAATGGCACATGACAATGCCTGTGCCTACTGCAGAGGACTTCCCATTGGCCGCAGTGGACAACACCCTCATGGATACATTAATAATAGATTGCATGGTCGACAACTGAGCCTCCAGAGTCTTTCCAAGGGCTGCAGGAGTCACAACATTTGACACTTTAGCTGTCATGTCAAATAAAGCATGATAGTTGAATACATGCAACACAAATTTTGCTGAAGCATACACATGCTTTCCTAAGTGGTCCAGAACCCCTATTGGGTGGATGAACTGACAAACTCTCCTCAGATATACTTCTGCATGGCAGCCACTGAGACAATGTGAGGTATTGCCAGTTATACTAGGAGAAGTAGGGCAGTGAATGTGTAACACATAGCAGCTAGCTGCAACACAGTTATCTGGAATTTAGTAAACAATTGTGTCATTTGTATATCAAACTGATTTTGTACAGATGTTTGTGTTGAAAAATGCATTTGTAAAACTGCTTCTGTGAAAAATGTACCAACAGTGTGCCCTGCTAGACAGAAAAAGAAATATACATCCATTATTGTAACGGTTTAAATGTATATGTTTTAACAGGGGATACTGGAAGAGAAGAGGTTAATATCAAACTCTGAAAAATAGTTTGAAATTAAATTACCTGGCTTAGGCTATAAAGATTGCATCTCTCAGTTCTCAATGCAGCCAGAGACAAAAAGTATGTATTAGGAAACTCTCTGCATTGTCATTAGAGTGAAATAATTGTCACTCTGGAAAGGTGGTTTGAAATTTTTATGACTTCCGGGAACTGCAGCAGATCTTATCAAGGGTGTCTCTCTCTCTCTCTGTATTATTGACACACAGGTGCTAAATCCTGACAACTTCTAGCCAAGAGGGGAAGCATGGGAACCAAAAGTCAGATGACCAGACGCATGTGATGTCATTCCGCAATCCATCACTAAAAATAATGTTGAATACGAGGCGAGACTGAAATTTCAGAGCAGTCTGTTTTTGTAACCTGACAAGGAAGGAAACCTCACCTACTTTATCTTGCCTTGCTCTAGTAAGTAACCAGGGAATAATTCTTTAGATCAGTCAGGAAAATATAGTGAGATTGGTTAAGCATCATTTTTTTTGTTTGTTTTTTTCTGTAACTGTGTGAACCTGTCCATCTCTTTTATTTCTTGGGATTGAAACTCTGGTCTTTATTGTAAATAGATTTTACTATTTTCATGTTCTTTTATTATTAAATATATTTAAAATTGTCATTGTAGCTGGTCCTTTAGAGAATATTTTTAACCTTTGAGAGTACTTATATCTATTGGTGACACTGTGACCACTCTTGAAAGCCTAGCTGTTTGGTCAACATTACCATTTGTATTAATATTAACTTCACTCAGTATAATTGGGTACCCTTGAAAGAGACTTAGAGTAGCTGGCTTTTGGGTGTCTGGTGGTAGTGCAACTACCTTATAGTCTGGGCAGAAGGGGGCATAGCTAGTAAATCTGTGCCAGCCTTTCCCATGTGTGTGTGTGTGTGTGTGTGTGTGTGTGTGAACATCAAATGTAAAAGTGTATGTCTCAGCTACCCGGAACAGAGACACAAACCACTGGTTTCACAGAGCACGTGCTGAAGGACTTGGCTTGGACACTCAGCTGAGGACTCAATCCTACAGCTGCGCTGGTGGGGAGTCTGACTGGGGACCTGGAGGGAGACATACAGAGATACCCAGAACCCGGACTGAGTGTGTTCCCTGTGTGCTCTTAAAGGAAATTGTGCTTGATGCAGACAGCTTCATCTGGAAATACTGGGAGTATCCATTTTTGCTCAAAGTGAACATCCCTCTCCAGTGCCAGCAGTGAGGATTCAGGTTCCTTGATTACTGGCTCAGAGTAGGGATGTCACAGCCACAACTATGACATCATCAACCACTAGACCCTTCCTCCAATAGGGTCAATCCTCAGAAGGGGCCAACATTCTTTCTGGTTTCTTGGGAATTGGTTTCACCACACTGGGTTCTCACCAAGTCCTCTAAGACACCAGGCCAATAAGTACGCTTGGGGTGGAGACCACCAGGACGTGGGTAGGCCTGTGTCAAAAGCCTTCAGAGAAACAGATTCCTCTGGAGAAAGGACTTCTGTGGTCCATCCCCCATCCTGTTTCAGTAATTCCAACAAACCGCCAAACAGACATTATCATGGGGGGATTTGAGGGTGCTCTCCCCAACAAACCGCCAAAACAGACATCATCTTGGGGGGATTTGATCATGGTCAGTGTCCTCAGTGAGTGAGTCAAGTGCTTTCTCTTGCTCTTAACGTGATTCCCCCCTCTTTGACAGGAGAATTGGGAGGAGACAAAAGAAATGGGGGCCCCTGAATGCAGGGGAAACATGCAGACTCAAAGGCACAGGCAGTCCAAGAACCAGCTGGTGCAAATCCATAGGCCTAGAAGCATGGGAAAGAGAAGGATTAGTTGCCGCTGTTGATGCTCTCCTCTTTCAGCAAGAGAAGATCCAATCTACAGCATCAAAAGCCTAAAACAGGTGACTGGACCTGGCCCTCCTTAGATCCAAAGACCCAAATGAGACACCAGTGAAGGAGTTAGCACCTGCAACAGCCAAGCCTTTGGATCAGACAGCAAGGATGGTGGTGTGGCGGGACCCTTAATCCCTACAGCAGATGGAGCGGAGACCCAAGGCAAAGATGCCAAGGAGGGTGGGAGGATTCCTAGTTGTACATGGGACTGCAAAACAGATTGCATTAGCTGTTCCAAGTCTGATGGCTTACTGCTTTCAACTGTGGTGGCGGGCAGGGCAGAGGATACCATGGATGGTGGCCTTTACTAGAGTCACATCCAAGGAAAGTATCCAAACAGGAGAAGCTTGGACCCAGGGGGGAAGGGGATAGTCCCAGAGAAAATTCTGCTGGCATGATAGGCTTCAAAGAGGAATGTGACCTGTCCACCAAGGTTTAAGGGTCCATCACCAGGAGTGGACTGGGGATGCTAAGCATGGGAGAATTACATGCTTCTGACACAAACAGGACAGAACAGAGCTGAACTAAGAACTCAGGCTGACTAAGTTTGCAGATGACTGCAAGCTAGGAAAAGTCACTGAATCCCCAAATAACTTAGCCATCTAACTAAATTACTGATGACAAAATCATGGACTGAAACTAAATGCCAAAAAATGCATTACTGTATACTTTGGGAAGTCAACAACCCCAAGGAACTACCACATTGACAATACTCCCCTAAGAAATGACGCAGTTGTTTGGTATTCGGGAACATGTGTAGACAGTTACCTAACTCTTGACCAACATATGTCCATTGTTGTAAGAAAGCCCTTCTATACTGCAGAGATTATAAAAAAGGATTGTGTATAGATCTAGGGATTTCACCGCCCCCCTTCACTTGGCCCTCATTAGGCCAATCAGAGTATAATGCCCCCTTTGGCACATACAACTGGAACACCCATAGAAATACATTACTAAAAGGATACATACAAGGCCTAAATAACATCACACATGGACCAACTCAAAGCCCTGTCACTATACTCCGCATCTTGCAGACTGCTAAGAGGTGACATGTCTAGCATACAAGGCATCCTCAACTCAATACTGATATATTTACCACACATCAGCAAGTCAAATGGGATCAGAAATGCTCAGTTTAGGGATCTAAACCTCTTCTGCAACACCAACAGAACAGTTTGGAGGGACAGGTATAACCTTGCAGAGGATATCGCTGATCTGGAACAGACACCCCATCCACACTAAGTTCATCTCTGTCCATATTTATGTGCAACTTGGATCTATGGATGGGAATCAGGAAATTTACCCCAGGACTGCCCTCTGTACTACTAATGGACAGAGGCAGTTCCAAAATGCTTTACCCCAAGCATGGGTCCCCTCAAATTGCCTATAGTATGATCCTAATTATTCTCATTAGAAGTATTGTAAAATTATGGACCATGGGATAGGTAAGGCCAATCTCTAACCAAATGAGATAGATTAATTAGAGCACAAAAACTGAAACTAGCTAGCTGCCCATAAGCATAGCTAGCCTAGTACTTACCTATGAATAGGAAGTGCCAGAGCTGGACCTGCCAAATGTCAGTAAATCTTCGGCTCTGGCTGACCCTCAGTGGAAAAAGAAGACAGTCTGCACTCCTCCTTGGTGCAAGACAGAAAATCCTTGTCCGGGGACTGCATAGGCTAGGCAGTCTAACTAAATGGGACATGCCTGAACAGTAAAACACAGCAATTGTGTGCATCTTGCGGTGGCAATTTGTCTGCACACAACACACTTCTTAAAACTAGCCTTTTCCTTCAACATAATTAAGTCTGCCAGAAAACTAACACCTACACCTGTTACAAACAGAAATGACTATCACAACACACACCAAAAATGTACTTATCTAAAGGCAAAACTATATCCATAGCTACAGAAATACTACCCAACTCACACCGATAAATATTTTATACATGTATAAATATACTGGCCACAGAAAGCACAAGAGAAAAAAAGTGCAGGAATATTCAGTCAAGAAAAACAACACACAGGAAAAAAACACTACACACCTAGCTATAACAGAACTTAAACTACAGGTAGAGGAGAAACAACTAAAACAATAAAGTACAGTTGTGTACACTTACCATAAATGTAGATGTTCGAGTGTATTCACTGTTGCAGTCATTACATTTGGGTAATCTGCTGGCAGGTTGCCCTCAGTCGGCCTGATTAACAAAGTCTTGGGTCCTGCGTCGGTTGATGTCCCTTCTTCCGTGACGTCAGGGGTATAAAACATGCAGCAGATACCATTACATTAGTTTTTCTTGCCCCAGATGTCAGGTGCCCCTCAAATGGGGAGAAAATAAGATTAAAAACACAAACAATATACCTACAACCAAAAGCAAATACACCAAAAGGGCTTTTAAGCATAGTGAAAGAAAGTAGAGGTATAGCCATAGAAAAATAGGGGGCTGGAGGGAGGGTAACCAGGACTGCAACAGTGAATACACTCGAACATCTACATTTATCGTAAGTGTGCACAACTGTACTATGTTCTTCGTGTTTCGCTGTTGCAGTCATTACATTTCGGTAGATTCCCAAAGCTATGGTTGGGTGGAGGGAATTATACAGCATTAGGACCAGCTATAAGGCCCTGCAGGACAGCAGTGGTAAAGCCAGCCCTGGATTTAGAGAAAAGTGGTAAATGGTAATGTTTGGTGAAAGTATGAACTGAGCTCCAGGTAGCAGCTTCTAGAATGTCCCTGGTAGGAACACCTCTGAGAAAGGTTGTTGAAGTAGATGCAGCCCTGGTGGAATGGGATCTGATCCCTTGGGGGATAGTTTTTCCATGGTGCATATAGCAGAAACGAATACAATGGTGTATCCATTTGGAAATGGTTTGCTTTGAAATAGCCTTTCCCACTGCCCCTGCAACAAATGCCACCAGCAGTTGTTCAGATTTTCTTTGAGATTTAGTCCTGTTTAAGTAAAATCTAAGTTGTCTGTGTACATCCAATGCATGCAGAATCCACGCCCCCTTGTTCTGTGGATTGGTAAAGAAAGTTGGCAAATGAATGGTCTGATTAAGAGCCACACTGGATACCACCTTAGGCATGAAGGATGGATTGGTCCTGAGAGATACCCTGTCCGCATGAAAAATGATGAAAGGCTCCACTGCCATAAGAGCCTGTAATTCAGAAATCCTTCTAGCTGAAGTGACTGCTAAAAGGAAAGCTGTTTTCCAGGAGAGAAACTTAAAGTCTTCAGTAACAGCTGGCTCGAAAGGAGTGAGAGTGAGCTTCTCCAATACAAAATTGAGGTCCCAGGCAGGGGTTGGAACTCTCCTGGGTGGTCTTGAGTTTTTGGTCCCTCTGAGATACTGCTTTAGCAGAGGATGAGAGAAGAGTGGAGGTTCTGTGTTGTAATGAGCTGAAATGGCTGAGGCATGGATTTTTATGGAAGAAAATGACAGGCCCTTGTGAAACATCTCAGTTAAGTATTGCAAAATCTGAGGAATGTTGGGCACTGCTGTGCTTATCCCTTGAGATTGATTCCAGGCACAGAATATTTTCCATTTGTCAGCATAAGATTTTCTAGTACTAGGTCTTCTCGCCTCCAAAACGGCATCCATCACAGGTTTGCTGAGGGATGCTAAGGGTGAATTTAGGCACGCCGCAAGATTTAAAGTTTGGAGCAGAGTGTGCAGAATTTGGCTGTTCTGCTGAGACAGAAGGTAAGGTGCCACAGTGGAAGGTGTGACACACTGTGCAGGACTGGGTACCAGTGTTGGCGAGGCCAGTCTGGAGAAATCAAAATCATTTTTGGTTTGTCCTGTTTGACTTTTAGTAGAACTTTGGAGAGCAGAGGCAGAGGGGGAAAGGCATAGACTGATAGGTCACTTTCCAGGCTTTTTTGTGATGAGTTCTTGTGCAAAATTTGTCCAACTGATAGTTCTGGGGTGAGGCAAAAAGATCTATGTCTGGGCTCTCCCACTTGCGTGTAAACATGTTGAAAATCCATGGTTCCAGTTTCCATTCATGTGGGGTCATGAGATTTCTGCTTAGTTCGTCTGCCAGAGTATTCAGCTTTCCTGGCAGGAATTGAGCTTGTAGTTGTACTTGATAGGTCAAGGCCGTGTTCCACAATGCCATGGCTAGTCTGCAAAGGGGGTAGGAGTGTGTACCCCCCTGCTTGTTTATGGACCACATAACCGTGGTGTTGTCTGTCTTCATCATTAATTGTCCTGGATGAAGGTAGTCCTTGAAGGCTGTCAGTGCATTCTGTACAGCTAGCATTTCTTTTTGATTGATATGAAGGTGCATTTGATTTGGGCTCCATTTGCCCTGAATGCACTTCCCAAGCATAGTCTGATGCGTCTGTAATTAGGGTTTGGGCAGCAGGGGGTGGTGTGAATGGCAGGCCCTTGTTTTGGTGGCAGACCTCTGCCCACCACAGAAACTCTAGTTGCAGGCAAGGTATGATAGGAATCATTGTTTCCAGGCTGTGACAATGCTGACTCCATAGACTTTTTAAATACCACTGAAGTTTCCTCATATGCAGTCTTGCACATGGAATTAGAAGAATGCAGGAGGCCATGAACCTCAAGGCTTGCAGTATTTGCCTTGCAGAAAGTAGGGTTTTTGTGGCCACCTGTTTGAAGTAAGTCGCCAAATGAATTTGCTTCTCTGGCATAAGGAAAGCCATCTGGGCAGTTCTATTCAAGCTTGCACCTGGGAATGTAATTTTTTGAGAGGGTACCAGTTGTGATTTCTTTTCGTTTATAGTGTACCCTAGACAAGTTAGAACCCTTTTTACAAATGCCAGATGTTTTAGAAGAATGTCCTTGTTTTCTGCCTGAATTAGACAATCGTCCATGTATGGATATATTTGAATATTTCTTTGCCTGCAAAATGCAATTACTGGAGCCAGGCACTTTGTAAAGACCTTGGGCGCAGTAGATAAGCCAAAGGGCAGTGCAGAGAACTGGTAATGCAAGAAGCCTGCTTTGAAGCGGCGGTATCTTCTGCAAGATTCCCTGATTTGGATATGTAGGTAAGCCTCTTTTAAATCTAGAGTTGCCAACCAGGCATCATTGCCTAGCATAGGAAGTAACTGGTGAAGAGTTAGCATCTTGAATTTTGGGATGTCCCGAAAGGTGTTTAGAGTAGATAAGTCCAGAACTGGACGCCAAGATTTGTCTTTTCTGGGTACCAGGAAAAGTCTTGAATAGAAACCTTGTGCCTTTTCCTCTACTGGTACTAGTTGAATAGCCCCCATGCTCGAGGGAAAGTACTGGTTTCCGGGCCTCTGTCCACTGATTTGGGGGCAGGTCTGGCCATCCGTTTGGAAATGAAATCTGTATCCCTGGGATACTATATTTAAACCCATTTGTCCTGGGTTATAAGTTGCCAGTTTTTTGCATGAAGAGACAGTTTTCCCCCCAAAGAGGCAACTAAAAGGTAAGTGCTTGGTAAGTGTAAAGGGAAGTCATTGAGACTGCTTACCACAGGGAGGTGTCTTGTTGTTTCCAGATTTGGAAGAGGAGGTACCCCATTGTTTTGTTCTGAAAGTCCCTTGGGACTGAAACCTGGTGCCTTTGGAATGCCTGGGTTTGACTTGAGTGGCTCTTGAAGGAACTGGAAAGGACCAGTTCTTAGTAGGCCAGTGTCTACTAAATCTTGGAGGTTGTACTTGTAAGAATTCTTTCACAGTTTGCATAGATTTATCTTTATCTTGCATCTTTTTTAGAACTTCTTCAGCCTTATTACCAAAGAGATGGTCCTGTTGTAAAGGACCATCTAACAATTTTGCTTTAACATGATCAGGCAGATTTTGCGCTTTGAGCCAAGAATGCCTTCTTAGCACAAACCCAGTTACAGCAGCCCTGCAAGAGGCATCCAAAGAATCAACACCACATTGCAAAGTATGTTTTCCAACTTGTTCAGCGGAATGGAATAAATCCTGTAAATCTTTATTTTCCACACAGTCAGAAATCAACACCATCTTCTGTTTAAGCAGTCCCATGATATGCTGCTGATATTTTAGCATATGAAATTGACAGTTTAAAGCCCTGATTGCCAGGGTTGCAGAAGTGTAAACCTTATTACCCCATCTATCCAGCGCCCTGGAATCTCTATCAGAAGGGGTAGGATTTTTAGCAATAGAAGCCTTAATGCCCTTGGGACCCTGAGAAATATTTCAGGATCTGCAACAGGATTTTTGAAAAGGAATTTGTGGGAGTCAGGAACCCTGTAGTATCTGTGCGGCTTACAAGGAGCCGGAGGCAGAGAATCAGGAGCAATATTAGATTCTGAAAAAACATCAACAATGTCTAGAACAGGAGGTACAGCCAAAGACCTATGCTGAGGAAGAAGAAAATCCCCAAGTCTCTTTTTAGATTCAGAAAAATCCTGACTTTCCCAGTGGAAATGTTCCCTTGAGGTATGCAAAGTTTCCCCCAAAAGAAAAATCCTCAGGGAGAGAAGCAGAAGGAATAGAAATTTCTACATCAGAGTCCTCGTAAGTAGGTATAAACAATTCCTGTTCATTAGAAGTCAGAAGAAATAGAATCCTGTTCAGAAGATTCATAATCAACATCTTGCCTAGGCCTCTTAAAAGGGGGGGGTTGGCTGCCCCTGATCAGAGTAATTAAACTTTAGCCATTTTGATCATTTGTCTTTTAGGCATAGGGGCCTGCACATGTGGCCCAGGCATCATTTTTTTAGGCATAGGTCAAGATTTTGGCCTTAGTTTTAAAGATGGCGTTGGTTTAATATACAAATCTGTATGCCTGAAAACACCCTCAGAAGCCAGTACCTGCACAGCGGCTCCGGACCCATCCAAGGTAGACATCTGCGGGTTCCATAACTGAAGCATCTCACGGCATACCGGACTCAGAATGGGTCTCAGTAGAGGCCTGCGAATCAGAAGTAGCAGGTATCAGGGGCGGCAAAAGCACCTCACTGAGTACCGGCGAACTGGCAACTGGCTTAGGAGAAGCGTTGTCGGCAATTTTGGACCTCAACGGCCTGTCTCTGTCTTTTTCTTTGCGTTTTTTTAGGTATTCCGGTAGTCTGATTGCTAACCAACAACATTTCTTGATAATTAAAGCATGAGCCAAAATATTTAGAAGTAAAAAGTAAAACTATACAGACGTTTGATTAAGTGCATTGATTAAATAAAGCACAGAACCGACAGCAAGGTACATTGAGGCCAGGGCCTAGGCAAGGAATACAGTACAAATGAAAATCCTTATGCGGTATTTGCTTCCCACAAGTAATACAATTATTAACTTTTACTGACATTGGTAAGGAGCAAGAAAACGTTTCCCCAACGAGGTACTTAGCTTTTTAGTGGAAGACTTTGGATCTGAAACTCAAATGAAAATTTCAGGAGTCAGCCAACCGGCACTTGCAAACTGCTTCTGCTTCGGGCACCGCGCAGCAAGAAAGTCTATGTAATGGCATCGGCAGCATGTTTTATACCCCTGACATCACAGAAGAAGGGACAGCAACTGACGCAGGACCCAAGACTTTGTTAATCAGGCCAACTGAGGGGCAACCTGCCAGCAGATTACCCAAATGTAATGACTGCAACAGTAAAACGCAAAGAACATCTATTGTTATCCCAAAAAGGAACTCGGAAGACCATGATTCACTCTTGATGGTGGCAAATGAGATCTGAGTATGAGCAGGGTATTGTGGGTAGAGGAGGTACAGCTCTATGAATGAGGACTGAGATGGCCAGTGTCAGATCTAATAACCTGAAGGTTGAAACCATTTGGAAAGACATCCAATCAATTTAAATGTCAATAATAAGCAATCCAACAACTCAAAAACAAAGCGAATCCATACCACAAAACGCCTGGTTCCATTTGTGATAAATGCTATCATACAGCATGCAAGATACAGAGAAGAAGGAAGACAGCAGGGAATTACATGCAAGGCAGGAGTTGAAGCCTGAGAAAGCTGGTCATCAACACAAAGGCAAAATCTGTGGCTACAGTTCCAGTAGTACAGAAAGATGAAGCATACTTCCATTTATTGGTGTAAATGGGGGGGGGGGGAGGGGACTGGAAGATTAAGTCAATGTACCTCTATGGTCATTTTCACCATTAATATAAGATTAGTTTATAGGTACTCTTTACTTCCAAAAATATTAAAAATAGAAAATTAACACAAAGCCTAAAATTCAAAATTTCATCTGGCCACAACTATAGTTATTTTTAAGACAGGTTACTTCAAACCCCCTTTAAAGGTTGATTAAAATGTAGGCAAGGTTAATTCAGCTCTTTGCTGAAGGTCTCAGAGAAAAAAAAATCTTGGCAAGTGTCTGAATAGTTTAAATGAAACCAGGAAGCTATTACTTAATCCTTGGCAAAACTCATACACAGCCAGAAAGTGAATCCAAGATTTGGGGGGGGGGGGGGGGACTCAAAAGATAAAACAAGCGAAAACTAGCTGGCACAGTAGCAAAAGAAAATGTATGTATGTGTATGTATATATATATACACACACACACACACGAATCCAGGCTGTCAGCAGTAGCCCATACACAGAGTGCAAAGAATCCAGGCTGTCAGCAGTAGCCCATACACAGAGTACATGCCATATGCTTTCCTTTTGTTGGGTTCTTTGAACAGATACAAGGCCATGGATGATCCGTATGTGAATAAGCAGCAGCCCTCACCTTCAATAGAAGTGTAGAAACCATGCATTTAAATTTGACATGTCATTTCTATTCACCTTATCCACACGGGGGAATTTTTTGTTTGGTGTGCAAATGAAAAAGGGGGAAAAAAAAGAAAAACTACATTTTTTTTTAAGCCACCAAGTTCAAAATGGACAGGCTAGGGTGTATTACAGGATTCCTCAAAATGCATCAAGAAATGCACTTGAAACAGCATTAGTTCTTCCTTGGCTCGCTGGATTAGGTACTTGAACCAGTACTATGTTGCTCAGAAAGCAGTATTCAGTATTATTGCTAGGCTCTGCCTTACTTTTATTATCCTGGAAGAGAGGAGATGGAAAGCCAGCCACAGACATTTCCAGTTCTGGGAGAATGCATCCACTGTCCAAGCTTTTTTCCTGTAGTGTGTTCTAGAACAGAATTTGTTCAGTTGCTTGTTAGTGAAATGTCTATCTGCTTACTAGTGACAAAACACACTATTGTGAAGCATCTATTCATGAGAATCTGATACCACCTTACTCAATAGGTCTGCACAAAACTGCCCACTGATGACAACAGATACCTACAAGTAACAGACTGAATTTCCAAGCCAGTTTTCATGGCTTCCAGTCCACATAGTAAGGGGCCAGTACCCCAATGCTTGACGTACCACATGACTGTGGAGTTATCAATAACCACCTTCATTTTTCCAAGTCTCCAAAATGATGCCCTTACATTCACTGCTGATGTATTCTTAAGAGATGGGATTCCCTGCCATGAAAGCCTGAGCGTTCAGCCAGTCTACCAAAGTCTACTTGTTGCTTTTAAAAGGTACACTGAATGTCACTCAAACACTTCTTGCATAGCGTAGGACAAAGGTGACGTTCAGGCCTACTATAATCAAAACTTCGTTGCTGCCAGTCTCAACATACCTTTTTATTGTCTGTTTACCTGCACCCATTTTTTGCCAGTTGAACGCATTTTCCTTCTCCAGTGATTACCTACACCTGTTTGCCGACTTCTATTGCAGTTGTTAAGCAGCCCATTGAGGATTTTGTTTTTGCTTACTTTTAATTGTGCGCCTTGGGGTTATCATCATCCAGGAAGGGTAAATGCCAGGGTGGAGACAGATTTAAAAAAAAAAAAAAAAAAAGATAAACTGGAGGCAAAACAAAGCAGGAACAAGGTGAATCAACCTCTTGAAGCATACAAAACTCTTTCATCCAAAAGTACTTAATCAGAAATAATAGTCAATTACAATAAGGACTGGACACAAATTCCTCATAAAGACCTCCATCATAAGTGACTTTTGTCTAAGAGCTTCTCATGACTATATGTCTTGTTCTGTTGGGTGTTCATTCTGAAAACCCTTTGTAGTAGAATTTCTTCCCTTTCCTTGTATCCTGAGAACCAACATCTTAAGCTTCTTGCTAAAGATACAATGGAAGGAATCTCTCACCCACAGATTCAGACATTAGGGAAGGTGAAAAGATACAACTGGAATCCTCCACTGTCTAGCCTCTGCCATTTCTCCCAAGGAAGTTACAAACCCAGAGGCTTACCCACCTGTGTCATCAGATTTCTTTGCCTCAACAGTGTTGGAAGCTGGTGAGGGTCCATCTGGCAACACGTCCAAAAGACGTTTTGCAGCTGTCTATTTCAGACATTCAGGGGGAACCACTGCTGATTTTTTCTGAAGAGCCGAGGGGAGTTCCTCAGTTTTTGGTTGATGAAGAAGTGCCTACTACAGTTCTTGAATGCTGTCCTGGGTCTGAGCCTTCTCAGTTTTTTTGGCGGGGAAATTTTCTTAAAAAGGAACAAAAATTAAACATGCTTTTTCTACTCCTAGGGATCTACAAAGTGAGTGGTAGTCCTTTACTCAGCGGCTATTTACTGCTTTGATGTGCTTAAAGCCTCCTCAAGGGTTTTTGGTTCCTGCTCCTCCTTGGTCCGCTACTCCCCTTTAAAAAACAGAACAGGATTCTTCTGAGGATGAGTCAGATTTAGATAATATCAGACTTATTCTTCTCAAATTCTCTCTCCTTTAGACTATGGGGTCAGAGGGGGAGGAATACATCAGTCTAGATGTTGCATTTGAGGAAAATTTCCTTTGGGGGCATGCTCTAGGATGAGGATATTTGGGCTCAGGTCTCTGATATCCACAGGAGGTATTAGGAGTTGCTTCAGTTGGAATCTCCTAAATCTGTGGCTATTTCTCCTGTTTTGGCTACTTTGCTAGATGCTTTTTCCAATGCCTCATGCACCTGATTGTATGCTCCTTGCTCCCAAGAAGCCTGATAGGTGTTATAGGCTGCCTTAGAATTGTTGTTTCCTATATGAATGTCTTGCTCTGTCATGTCTGTAGCCTCTGATAAGCCATCTCAATTGCTTCCTTCTGACAAGGATAGGAGAACTATGGAAAGGTTGCGCAGGAATGTTTACACTTCTGCTGCCCTAGCTTTTAGGGCCATTATCAGACCCCATATGTCTAGGTATGTGTTGGCTCTCTCAGACCTGGCAACTTACTTCTGATTTTCCAGACTGAGGGCAAGATTTCTGTTCTTTCCTTGCTAGGACTTTTTCTCAAGTCATTCTATTAAATGTAGTTATAATGCTGCAGATGCCTCTTCTAGGGCTGCTATTTTTGGTTTAGTGATGAAGTACTCTTGGCTTAGGCTTCAACCTCTACCTGATATTAAAGCTAAGTTGACGGATGCACCTCTGGATTCTAAACTTATTTGGGAAAGCTACTTCTGGTTTAATTACATCCCTACAGGATGAGGGTAAAGCTTACAGAAGCTTAAACGTGTTAGTTTCTCCCGTGCCTAAACTTCAGAGAAACTACCCCACTAAGTCTGCCTTTGTTCATAGGCAATCCCACCCTACTACTAAAGCTAAGAAGAGTGGCAATTGGGCTACTCTGTTTTCAGGGACTCCAAAGTGTTTCTTTCCGAACAAACCAGGTGCTGTACAAGTCTCCATCTCTTTCCAACCACATTCCTTTTTCTCTTCCTGTTTGGCTTCAGATCACCCAGGATTCCTAGGTGATGTCACTGGCTTCAGATCACCCAGGATTCCTAGGTTCTGTCACTGGCTTCAGATCACTCAGGATTCTTGGGTTCTACCATTTATTCATCAGGAGTACTTAATGGTATGGAAATCCCATTCTCCTTTTATGGGCATTCCTCAGCCTCCTCTGGAAAAACTGCCCCCCCCCCCCAGAGGTTTTAAAAAATCTCGACTCATGGTACTATCCAAGAGGTGGCTATGTCCCAAAGGGGGACAGGGTTCTACTCCACATTGTTTCTAATGCCCAGAAAATAGGGCACTTTGAGACCTATTCTCATCTAAAAAGTGCCTTCCTTTCAGATGTTGTCCCTTCAGATTGTTTCCCCTTTTGCTCCATCAGGCCTATATGGTGTCTCTGAATGTCAAGGATCCTTATTTTCCACATTGCATTTCTCTGTTGCTTCCTGGCAATTTCAGTTCTCCGCTTTGTCCTTTGGTTTTTCTACTCCATCACAGGTGTTCTCCAAATGTCTTGCTCCTTTGATTGCTTTTTGCAGCTTCGAGGGATCCAAATATTTCCTTACTTAGATGACCTGTTGATTCAGCCATCCTCTCCAGAGAGCCTTTTCCAAAAATCTTCATTTGCTGTTTCCCTTCTTCAGACACTGGGGTTCACTATAAATTTCAAATAATCTACTCAGACTCCTTTTCAGGATAATTTTTTTCTGGGTTGCAGGATTCAGACTCTGCCAAGGCCTCCGCTCTCATTCCTTTCAAACTCTTCTTCCTCTGGCTTCCATTACTGCCAGGGAATTTGAGAGCTCTGGGTTTCATGGCATTCACCATTCCAATGCTCCCTCTGGCCAAACTTCACATGAGAAAGTTTGTTGTTTTTGAAGTCAGTGTGGCTCAAACATGTATATCCTCTAGACTTTGTAGTTCCTCCTCTTCCTCATCTCAGACGAGAAAGTACAGTTATGTACACTTACCATAAATGTAGATGTTAGAGTGTATTCACTGTTGCAGTCATCACATTTGGGTTATCTGCTTGCAGTAACCCTCAGTTGGCCTGATTATCAAAGTCTTGAGTCCTGCATTGGTTGCTGTCTCATCTTCCGTGACATCAGGTAGTCAGGGGTATGGGTATAAAGCATGCAGCCGATGCAATGACATCAGTTTTTCTTGCCCCAGATGTCAGATGCCCCCCTTAATGGGAAGCAATTTAAAAAAAAAAATATATATAAAGTACAGTTGTGTACCTACCATAAATGTAGATGTTTGAGTGTATTCACCATTGCAGTCATTACTCTTGGGGTGGTTATCCTGCTGGCAAGCTACCAGTAGTTGGCCAGAATCCCAAAGTCTAGGTCCGGCATCAGTTGCTGTCGCCTCTTCCCTGATGTCAGTGCGCCAGGGGTATAAAAGATGCAGCCTACGCCATTTTCTTCAGTTTTTCTTGCCCCAGATGTCAGGTGCCCCAAATAGGTAGGCTGAAAAATATATCAATAAGAAATGCATACACAAAAATAACATTTCCTTCATCTACTAGCAAATACACCAAAAAGGTTGTATAGGATAGAGAAGTGCAGATAAGTCCCAGCAAAGAGAAGGGGGATGGTGGGTGGGTAACCTGGACTGCAACAGTGAATGCACTCAAACATCTGCATCTATGATAGGTACACAACTGTACTATGTTCATAGTGTTTCACTGTTGCAGTCATTACTCTTGGGTTGAATCCCAAAGCTGAGGAAGGGTGGCTGGGCAAAATAGGATTAGGAGAGGCTATGAGGCCCGCAGAACTGCAGTGGCGAAGCCAGCTCTAGTCTTAGAGGCGCAAGTGGTAGTGCTTTGTAAAGGTGTGCACTGAACTCCAAGTTGCAGCCTCTAAGATTTCTTTGGTTGGTACTCCCCTGAGGACGGCTGCTGCTCTGGTGGAATGAGGCCTAATGCCCTTAGGCACTGATTTGCCATGTTGAGAATAGCAGAAACGGATGCAATGGCCTATCCATTTAGAAATAGTCTGTTTTGAGATAGCCTTTCCTTGTGATCCTGCAGCATATGACACTAAAAGTTGCTCAGTCTTTCTAAAAGCTTTAGTTCTGTCCAAGTAGAAGCGTAACTGCCTGTGTATGTCCAAAGAATGCAGAATTTTCTCACCCTTGTTCTGTGGATTTGGGTAAAAGGTAGGCAAGTGAATAGTTTGATTGAGGGCCACACTGGCCACCATCTTAGGCATAAATGTAGGGTTTGTCCTCAGAGAAACCCTGTCTGGATGAAAAATGATGAAAGGTTCCACAACCATGAGTGCTTGTAACTCCGAGACTCGCCTTGCAGAGGTTATGGCTAGGAACAGAGCTGTTTTCCAGGATAAGAATTTAATATCCGCTGTTGATGCAGTACGAGTTTTTCCAAAACAAAATTGAGGTCCCAGGCTGGAATCGGTGCTCTCCTTGGAGGCCTAATGTTTTTGGCCCCTCTGAGGTACTGCCTTATTAAAGGATGAGAAAAGATAGGTGGTTCCGTATTGTAATGTGCAGAAATGGCAGAGGCATGAATCTTAATTGATGAGAAAGAAAGGCCTTTGTTCAGCATCTAAGTCAGGTATTGTAAAATCTGAGGAATGTTTGGTACAGACGTGGCAATGCCTTGTTCCTGGTTCCAAGCATAGAATCTCTTCCATTTTTCTGCATAAGATTTTCTGGTACTGGGCATCCTGGCCTCCAAGATAACATTCATAACAGCGTTTGAAACTGGAGTGTTCTGAATGGCTACATTATCTGCCATGCTGCCAGATTTAAGGTCCTGAGTTGGTTGTGCAGGATCAGATTGTCTTGTTGGGTCAGCAAGTGAGACGTTTGAGGCAGTATCCATGCTGGACCTTGAGACAAGCTCTTTAGGATTGGGTACCAGTGCTGGCGTGGCCAGTCTGGTGCAATCAGAATCATTTTTGGCTTCTCTTGTCTGACCTTTAGGAGTACTCTGGGAAGGAGAGGTAGTGGGGGGGGGGGGGGAGCATATACTCTTAGATTTTTCCAGCTGAATGATAGGGCGTCCACTTTCCATGCTTGCTTGTGGTAAATCCTTGTGCAAAATCTCTGCAATCGACAGTTGTGAGGGGAGGCAAATAGATCTATGTCTGGGCATCCCCATTTCCTTATCATCATCCTGAAGACTTGTGGATCCAGTTTCCATTCATGGGGATCCATGAGGTTTCTGCTTAGTCTGCCAGAGTATTTGTTTTTCCTGGCAGGAATTGTGCTTGCAGGTGAACTTGAAAGGCCAAAGCTGTGTCCCATAAGGTCATTGCTTGTCTGCAGAGGGGGGTAGGAATGAGTACCTCCCTGCTTGTTTATGTACCACATGACCATAGTGTTGTCTGTCTTTATCAGTAATTGTCCTGGATGAAGCAGGTCCTTGAAAGCTGTCAGGGCATTTTGAACAGCTAGCATCTCTTTTTGATTGATGTGAAGATGCATCTGGTTTGCAGGCCATGTGCCCCGAATACATTTTCCTGCCATATGGGCCCCCCAGGCATAATCTGATGCGTCTGTCTGGCTGTGGGTAAACTGAATTGCAGACCCTTGTTGTGATGACAGGCTTCTGCCCACCATCGAAACTCCTGTTGTAGGCAGGGAATGAGTGCAATTGCTGTCTCCAGACTGTGGCAATGCTGAGTCCAAACACTTTTCAGATACCACTGTAGTTTCCTCATATGCAGTCTGGCATATGGAATTAGTAGAATGCAGGATGCCATGAAACCAAAGGCCTGCAGGATTTTCCTTGCAGATAAGTGAGTTTTTGTTGCCAATTTCTTGAAGTAGTCAGTTGTTTTTGTTTGTCTAGCATGAGATAAGCCATCTGGGCAGTTGTATTTAAGCTTGCACCCAGGAATATTATCTCTTGAGAGGACACTAGTTTTGATTTATTTTCGTTTACTGTGTACCCTAGGCCAATTAGTAATCTTTTTACAAATGCCAGATGCTTTAGAAGAGTGTTGTTGTTCTCTGCTTGAATTAGGCAGTTGTCCAAGTAGGAATATATTTGAATTCCTTTTTGTCTACAAAATGCAATTACTGGTGCCAGGCATTTTGTAAAGACCCTGGGCGCAGTAGATAAGCCAAAGGGCAGTGCAGAGAATTGGTAATGCATTGAGCCAGCTATGAATCTGAGGTATCTTCTGCAAGACTGTCTGATTGGGACTTGCAGGTATGCCTCTTTTAGGTCCAAAGGTACTAGCCAAGCCCTATTGGCCAGCATGGGCAGTAGCTGCTGAAGAGTCAACATCTTGAATTTTGGAACTTCCAGAAACGTATTCAGTATAGACAGGTCCAGAATTGGTCTCCAGGTTTTGTCCTTCCTGGGTACTAGAAAAAGTCTGGAGTAAAATCCTTGTCCCTGCTCGTGTGGTACTTGCTAAATGGCCCTAATGTCCATGAGGGCTGTAATTTATTTTTGTGCCTCTGCCCATTGATTGTGTGGCAGGTCTGGCATGCCCTTTGACCTTGGTAGTGTGTGAAAATGGAACCTGTAGCCTTGGGACACTATGTTCAGAACCCATTTTTCTTGGGTAACCATTTGCCAATTTGATGAAAAAAAGTGCTAGTTCCCCCCAAGGGTTGTCAAAAGAAAACTGTTTGGAACTGGTAGAGGAAAGTCATTGGGACCGTTTCCTGTAAGGCTGTGATTTGTCTTCTCCGCTTTTGAAGGTAGGAGCACCCCATTGTTTAGGCCTGTATGAGCCTCTGGGATGCTTGTATCTGCCTCTTTGTGGTCTGTCCGAGACTGGAAAGGACCAATTTTTAGAAGGCCATTTCCTGCTAAACCTGGGTGGCTGTACTTGTAAGAAATCCTTGACCGTCTGCATGGATTTTGCTTTATCCTCCAATTTTTTTTTTCAACACCTCTTCTGCTTTAGTACCAAACAAAGTATCATGCTGTAATGGTGCATCTAATAATTTTGCTGTAACATGATCAGGCAGATTTTGTTCCTTTAACCAAGCATGCCTTCTAACAGAACCTGTAACAGTGGCCCTGCAAGAGGCCTCCAGTGAATCACAACCACATTGCAAAGTATGCTTTCCCACGTGTTCAGTTGCATGCAATAAATCCTGCAATTCCTTGTTCTCTGAACATTCAGTATTTGTCAACATTTTCTGTTTAAGTAGTGACATTAAATATTGTGGATATTTAAGCATATAAAATTGACAATTTAAAGCCCTTACAGCCAGGGTGGCAGAAGTGTATACTTTCTTTCCATCTGTCTAGAGCCCTAGAATCCCTATCAGAGGGGACAGTTTTTTTTTGCAGTGGAAGCCTTAACCCCCTTGGGACCCTGAGATATAGTTTCTGGGTCAGCAGTGGGGTTTTTACATAGGAACTTATGAGAATCCAGGACCCTGTAGTATCTGTCTGGCTTAGCAGGTGCTGGGGGTAAAGAGTCAGGGGACAATCCAGACTCTGAAAATACATCATCTACAAAATCTAGAACAGGTGGAATAGCAAGAGGTCTGTGCTGAGGAAGAAGCAGGAAGTCTGAGCCTTTTCTTAGACTCAGAATATTCTTGGCTCTCCCAGTGGAAATGCTCCCTCATAGTATGCAGTATTTCCCCAAAAGAATAGTCCTCAGGAGGAGAGGCTGAAGGAATGGATTCTTCAGCATCAGAATCCTCATAGGAAAGCATGTAGTAAAATCCTGTTCAGAAGAGGAATCAGAGGAAATAGATACCTGATCAGAAGAATCATACTCAGTCTCTTGCCTAGGCCTCTTATCAGGAGGGGAATGGGAGCCCCTGATCAAAGTAATTAGGTCTTCGGCCATTTTGAGCATCTGTTTTTTAGACATGGAAGTCTGAATAGGAGAATGCTGTACTTGTCTTTAGAGCTGCTTTAGTCTTTGAAGCTGAGGATGGCTTAATATACAGTTGTGTAGGTCTGAAGACACCCTCGGAAGCCAATGCCTGCTCAGCGGCTCCGGACCCATGAGGGATTGATTTCAGAGTGTCCAATACCTTGAGTTTCAAGAGGCCCAGTCGGCTCCACGTGGGAGTCTGTAGCGGGCACCAGGGGCTGCAAAAGCACCTCACTGAGAACCAGCGACTGGCCTAGAAGAGGCTTTGTCGGTTTTGGACCTCAAATGCCTATCCTTGTCCTTGTTTTTTGTAAACTCCGGTTGTCGGCTGTTCCGCCGGCATTATATAATTAAATCTTCAGCCAAAGTAATGAAATGCAAAATCGAACAGACGCTTGATAGTGCGTTGGTTGAATCTAGCACAAAACCAACAGCTAGCAACGCTGCGATCAGGGCCTAGGCAAAGGATACAGTAAGAGTGAAAATCCTTATGAGGTATTTGCTTCCCACAAGAAATACAATTCTTAACTTTTTCTGACATCGCTTCCCACAAGAAATACAATTCTTAACTTTTTCTGACATCGGTCTGGAGCAAGAAAAAAGTTTTCCAGTGGGGTACTTAGCTTTAATGAAGACTTTGGTTCTGAAATTCAGATTTGAAAATCTCAGGAGTCGGCCGACCAGCACTTGCTAACTGCTTTTGCTTCGGGCACCGGGCGGCAAGAAAGACTGGAGAAAATGGCGTTGGCTGCATCTTTTATACCCCTGGTGCACTGACATCGGGGAAGAGGCGACAGCAACCGACGCCGGACCTAGATTTTGAATTCTGGCAGACTGCGGGTAGCCTGCCAGCAGGATAACCCCAAGAGTAATGACTGCAACAGTGAAACACGATGAACATCACAAGGTTATATCTCCAACAAAAAACAAATACACTAAAAAGCTTTTAAGTATAGTAAAGGGGACTATAGACATAGCCAAAAGTAGTCAGGGGGCTGGAGGGAGGGTAACCAGGACTGCAACAGTGAATATACACGAACATTTATGGTAAGTGTACACAACTGTACTATGTTCTTCGCGTTTCACTGTTGCAGTCGTCACATTTGGGTAGATTCCAAAGCTAAGAATGTGAGGAGGAATTTAGATAGCATTAGGACCAGCTATAAAGCCCTGCAAGACTGCAGTGGCAAAGCCAGCTCTGGATTTTGAGAAATATTGGCAAATGGTAATGCTTGGTGAAAGTATGTACAGAACTCCAGGTAGCAGCTTCTAGGATGTCTCTGGTAGGGACACCTCTGAGAAAGGCTGTAGAGGTAGATGCAGCCCTGGTTGAATGGGATCTAATCCCTTGTGGGATAGGTTTTCCATGGTGCTTATAACAGAAATGAATGCAATGGCCTAACCATTTAGAAATGGTTTGTTTTGAAATAGCCTTCCCCTCTGCTCCTGCAGCAAATACCACCAGCAGTTACTCAGATTTCCAGTGAGGTTTAGTTCTGTCCAAGTAAAATCTAAGTTGTCTGTGCACACATCTAAGGAGTGCAGTATCCGTTCCCCTTTGTTCTGTGGATTATAAAAGAAGGTTGGCAAATGCAAATGACTGATTAAGAGCCACCCTGGATACCACCTTGGGCATGAAAGAGGGATTGGTCTGAGGGACACCCTGTCCGCATGAAAGATGATGAAAGGCTCCACTGCCGTAAGGGTCTGTAATTCAGATACCCTTCTTACTGAAGTGATTGCTAAAAGGAAAGCTGTTTTCCAAGAAAGGAATTTTAACTCTACAGTTGCAGCTGGCTCAAGAGGAGGAAGAGAGAGTTTTTCCAATACAAAATTAAGGTCCCAGGCTGGAGTTGGGGGTCTCCTGGGTGGTCTTAGGCTTTCGGCCCCTCTGAGGAACGCTTGAGCAGTGGGTGAGAAAAGAGGGGTGGGTTCTGTGTTGCAATGAGCTGAAATGGCTGAGCCGTGAATTTTAATTGAGGAAAAGGAAAGGCCCTTGTGAAGCATCAGATTCTGAGGTAAATTGGATGCTGCTGTGGCCATCCCTTGAGTTTGGTTCCAGGCACAGAATAGTTTCCATTTTTCAGCATAAGATTTTCTAGTACTAGGCCTCCTTACCTCCAAAATGACATCAAACACTTGTTTACTGCGGGATGGTAATGGAGAGATTAGGTAGTTAGCCAGGCTGGCAGGTTCAGGGTTTGAAGCTGGGGGTGCAGAATCTGCCTCTCCTGCTGAGACAGCAGGGTAGGGGTCTGAAGTAGGTGCCATGGGGCCAGCTGTGACACTGCACAAGAGGGGGTACCAGTGTTGGCATAGCCAGTCTGGTGCAATCAGTATCATCCTTGGTTTGTCCTGTTTGATCTTTAGTAGTACTTTGGAGAGGAGATGAAGGGCATAAACTGATAGATTTTTTCCAGCTGAAGGCAAAGCCATCCACTTTTCAAGCTTGTTTGTGGGTAGTCTTTGTGCAGAAATTGTCCAATTGGTAGTTCTGGGGGGAGGCAAACAGGTCTATATCTGGGGCCCCCCATTTGTTGATCAACATGTTGAAAATCTTTGGTTCCAGTTTCCACTCATGTGGGTCAATGAGATTTCTGCTTAGTTCGCCTGCCTGTGCATTTAGTTTTCCTGGCAGGAATTGAGCCTGTAGATACACTTGGTAGCTCAAGGCTGTGTTCCAGAGAGCCATAGCTAGTCTGCAGAGGGGGGTAAGAATGGGTACCCCCTGCTTATGTACCACACAACAGTGGTGTTGTCAGTCTTTACCATTAATTGTCCTGGAAGAATGTGGTCCTTTAAGACTGTCAGAGCATTCTGTACAGCTAACATTTCTTTTTGATTGATATGCAGGTGCATTTGACTTGGGTTCCAGTCGCCCTGAATGCACTTCCCTGCCAGGTGAGCCCCCATGCATAGTCTGACGAGTCTGTTAGGGTCTGGGCGGCAGGGGGTAGAGTGAATGGTAGTCCCTTGTTTTGGTGGCAGGCCTCTGCCCACCAAAGAAATTCTAACCGTAGGCAAGGTATGATAGGAATCATTGCTTCTACATCCTGAGAATGTTGATAGGCTTTTTAGATAGCATTGTAGTTTCCTCATATGCAGTCTTGCATACGGAATCAGTAGAATGCACGAGGCCATGAACCCCACCAAGGCTTGCTGTATTTGCCTTGCAGATAGCAGGGTTTTTGTGGCCACTTGTTTGAAGTCGCCAAATGAATTTGTTTCTCTGGCATGAGGAAAGCCATCTGGGAAGCTGTGTTCAAGCTTGCTCCCAGGAATATAATTTGTTGACAGGGTACCAGATGTAAGTTTTCGTTTATGGTGTACCCCAGACAAGTTAAAACCTTTTGTACAAATGCCAGATGATTCAGAAGTATGTCCTGGCTTTCTGCCTGAATTAGACAATCATCCAGGTATGGGTATATTTGAATATTTATTTGCCTGCAAAATGCAATGACTGGAGCTAGGCACTCTGTAAATACCCTGGCCACAGTAGATATGCCAAAGGGCAGTGCAGAGAACTGAGTGCATGCAGCCTGCTTTGAAGCGTAGGTATTTTCTGCAAGATCCCCTGATTGGGATGTACAGGTAGGCTTCTTTAAATCCAGTGTTGCCACCCACGCATCTTTGCGTATCATGAGAAGAGTTAGCATCTTGAATTTTGGAATCACCAAAAAGGTGTTTAGGATAGACAAGTCCAGGATAGGATGCCACGAATAGTCTTTTCTGGGTACCAGAAAAAGTAGAGTAGAAACCTTGTCCCTTTTCCTCTTCTGGTACAGTCTGAATAGCCTTTAATCTTAAGAGGGAGAGTACTTGCCTCTGCCCACTGATTTGGGGGTACATCTGACCAACCATTTGGTGTTGGTAACGTGTGGAAGTGAAATCTGTATCCCTGGGAAACGGTTTAAAACCCATTTGTCCTGGGTAATGAGTTCCCAGTTTTTTGCTTGCAGGGCAATCTTTCCCCCTAAAGGAGCAGTCAGTTGAGAAGTGCTTGGAAGGTTTAAAGTGAAGTCATTGAGACAGCTTACCATAGGGGTGAGTCTTACTACTTCCTTACTTGGAAGTGAGAGACCCCCACTGCTTAATCCTGTGCGTACCCTGGGACTGAAACCTGGGTGTTCTGGTGGTTCTGGGTTTGAACTGAGGAAGGCCTGGAAGAGGCAGGAAAGGACCAGTTTTTTGAGGGCCAATGCCTACTAAATCTAGGAGGCTGCACTTGTAAGAAATCTTGAACAGGTTGCATAAACTTAGCTTTTTCCTCCATCTTTTTAAGAACTTCTACTTTGTTACCAAACAGGCGGTCCTGATTTAAGGGAGCATCCAGCAATTTAGGTTGAACATGACCTGGCAAAGATTGCTCCTTAAGCTAAGCATTCCTTCTAAGTACAGACCCGGTGACAGCAGCCCTGCAAGATGTCCCTAGTGAATCAAAACCACATTGCAAAGTATGTTTACCAACTTATTCAGCAGAATGCATTAAATCCTTATTTTCAGCACAATCAGGAATCATTTTCTGTTTAAGCAATCCAATAATATGCTGCAGATATATGAAACTGGTACTTTAAGGCCCTGATGGCCAAGGCTGCAGAGGTGAATACCTTATTACCCCATCTATCCAGGGCCCTGGAATCTATCAGAAGGGGTAGGATTTTTGGAAGTAGTAGCCTCAATGCCCTTGGGTCCCTGTGGAATGGTCTCAGGACCCGCAGTAGGATTTTTAAAAAAAGGAACTCGAGAACCAGGAACCCTGTGATATCAGGCTTTCTGTGAGCAGGAAGTAGAGAGTCAAGGGCCAAGCTAGATTCCGAAAAGGCATAGCCCATGTCCAACACAGGAGGGATAACTAAAGGCCTGTGCTGGGGCAGGAGTAAGAAGTTTCTAAGCCTCTTTTTAGAATCAGAGTAATCCTGGCTTTCCCAGTGAAAACACTCCCTAAGAATATGCAAGGTTTCACAAAAAAAAAAAAATCCTCTGGGGGAGAAGCAGAGGGAAGAGTCTCCTCTGCATCAGAATCCTCATAGGTAGATAAGGGTAAATCCTGGTCATCACAGGAGACAAATTTCAGAATCCTGGTCATAAGTATCCTAAGCAAATTCAGTCCTCGGTCTTAGAGAGGGGGAAGGTTGGCTTCCCCTGATTAAAGGTCTTCAGCCATTCTTATTTTTTTAGGCATAGAGGCCTGACCATGCAGTCTGGACATCGGTTTCCTAGGCATGGTTCGAGTTTTAGACCTAGAAGAAGATGCCGTCGGTTTAATATGCAAGTCAGTAGACCTGAATACACACTCAGAAGCCAGTGCCTGCATAGCGGCTCCAGACCCATCCAAGGTGGAGACATACGCAGGTTCCACAGCTGAAGCATCTCGTGGCATTCCGGACTCTGAATGGGTCTCAGTAGAGGTACGTGAATCTGAAGTAGAGGGCATCAGGGGCTGCGAAAGCACCTCACAGAGTCCGGCCAACTGGCGACCAGCTTAGGAGAAGCGTCGGCAGCTTTGGACCTAGGCAGCCTGTCTCTGTCTTTATCTTTGCGTTTTTTCGGAATGTCTGCAGTTGGGTGGCTTACCGAAACCCTATCTGGATAATTGAACAGAGTACCAAAATATTTATCAGCGAAAATATACAGACTACGAATAGTTTGTGGCTTAAACAAGGCACAAAACAGACAGCAAGGTACATAGTGGTGAGGGCCTAGGCAAGGAATACAGTATGAATGAAAATCTTTGAGGCATTTGCTTTCCACAAGAAATACAATTGACTTTTACTGACATTGGGTTAGAGCAAAAAAGTTTCCCCAATGGGGTACCTAGCGTTAGTTGAAGACTTCGGTTGTGAAACTCGAAAATTAAAGTTTCAGGAGTCGGCCGACTGGCACTTGCCAACTGCTTCAGGCACCGCACGGCAAGAAAGACTGATGTAATGGCACCGGCTGCATGCTTTATACCCCTGACTACCAGACGTCACGGAAGATGACAGTAACCAACTCAGGACCCAAGACTTGATAATCAGGCCGACTGAGGGCTACTGCAAGCAGATAACTCAAATGTGATGGCTGCAACAGTGAAACACGAACATAATCTTCACTGGCAGATTCAGAACTTCACTGAATTCAGAGATCCCTTTTCATCCCTCTCTTTCCTCTCAGGAACTGTTAACAGACAGGATGGGGGCAACCTTTGGCTTCCTAAAAGTACTGGGGGTGTGGTTGCCTAATCAGCAGGAGTAGCACTTTGATGTCCGAGATGAGAGCTCTTCAGGCCTTTCATCCTCTTTTCTCTGCAGGGCCTCTGAAGGTGTTCACAGACAATACCACAGTGACGTGGTATATCAAACAGGGAGATCTCTTTTTTGCCAGTTAGCACTTCTGGTATGGTATCAAGTGACACTTCGGGCAGTTTATACCCCCCCTACAGTTCCTTGCGTTTCTGGACATTACCCACCAGTGGGGTACTGCTCCAGTGGATCTTTTTGCCTGCCCTCTGAACAGACAAAGTACAGTTGTGTACACTTACCATAAATGTAGATGTTAGAGTGTAGAGTGTATTCACTGTTGCAGTCATTACATTTGGGGGTAATCTGCTGACAGGTTGCCCTCAGTCGGCCTGAATTCCAAAGTCTTGGGTCCTGCGTCAGTTGCTGTCTTCTCTTCCATAACGTCAGGGGTATAAAAATGCAGCTGATGCCATTTTCTTAAGTTTTTCTTGCCCCCCAAAAGGTAGCAATATTTTATATACACACATAGATAAAAACTTTACCTTCATCTACAAGCAAATACACCACATAGGCTGTAGAAGATAGACAAGGAAAGAAACTGTAGAATGACAGGGGGATGGTGGGAGGGTAACCTGTACTGCAACAGTGAATACACTCAAACATCTATATTTAAGTGTACCATGTTCTTCGTGTTTCACTGTTGCAGTCATTACATTTGGGTAGAATCCCAAAGCTATGGTTGGGAGGCTGCAGCTAAATAGCATTAGGTGTGGCTATAAGGCCCTGCAGCACTGCAGTGGCAAAGCCTGCCCTGGACTTAGAGAGGCAAATGGTAATGCTTTGTAAAGGTGTGAACAGAACTCAAGTAGCAGCCTCTAGAATGTCTTTGGTTGGTACTCTGAGAAAGGCTGCTGAAGTAGCTGCAGCTCTGGTGGAATAAGACCCAATGCCCTTGGGCACAGGTTTACCATGGTGTAAGTAGCACAAACAGATGCAGTGGCTTATCCACTTTGAAATTGTCTGCTTTGAAATAGCCTTTCCTTCTGATCCTGCAACATATGACACTAGTAATTGCTCAGTTTTTCTTAGAGCTTTAGTCCTGCTCAAATAGAATCTTAGCTGTCTGTGTACATCCAAGGAACGCAGAATTCTCTCATCTTTGTTCTGCGGATTTGGATAAAAAGTTGGCAGATGATTGTTTGGTTAAGAGCCACACTGAAATCCACCTTAGGCATAAGAGTAAGATTTGTCCTCAGAGACACCCTGTCTGGGTAAAATATAAGGCTCTACAGCCATGAGGGCCTGTAGCTCTGAAACTCTTCTTGCTGAAGTAACTGCTAGTAGCAGAGCTGTCTTCCATAAGAACTTTAAATTGGCGGTAGCAGCTGGTTCAAATGGAGACAGGGTGAGCTTTTCCAACACATAATTGAGGCCCCATGCAGGCAATTGTGATCTTCTAGGAGGCCTTAAATTTTTGGCTCCTCTAAGATACTGCTTTAGTAAAGGATGAGAAAAGATTGGCGGCTCTGTATTGTAATGAGCCGAAACAGCAGAGGCATATATCTTGATTGATGAGAAAGATAGGCCTTTGTCAAGCATCTCGGTTAAGTATTGTATTATCTGAGGAATATGCGGTTCTGCTGCATCAGTTCCTTGTGCTCTATTCCAAGCACAGAACCTTCTTGTACTCAATTCCAAGCACAGAATCTCCTCCATTTGTCAGTGTAAGATTTTCTAGTACTAGGCCTTCTGGCTTCCAAAATGACATCCATCACAGCTTTACCGAGAGGTACCATTTGTATGATTACATGATTAGCCATGCTGTCAGGTTCAGGGTCTGTAGTTGATTGTGCGGGATCGGATTGTTTTGCTGGGACAGTAGTTGTGGTCAAGGCAAGGTCCAAGCTGGGTATTGAGCCAAGTTCCTTAGGATTGGGTACCAGTATTGACAGGGCCAGTCCGGGGCAATTAATATCTTCGGCTTCTCTTGTCTGACTTTTAGGAGGACCTAGGGTAGAAGAAGCAGAGGAGGAAAGGTGTAAACTGCTAGGGTTTTCCAATTGAAGGATAGGGCGTCCACATGCTTGCCTGTGATAAATCCTTGTGCAGAATTTTTTCAATTGATAATTTTGGAGAGGGACAAACAGATCTATGTCTGGCCTCCCCCATTTCTCTGTTATCATGCTGAAGACTTGTGGATTTAGTTTCCACTCGTGAGAATCCATAAGGTTTCTGCTTAAATAGTCTGCCAGAGTGTTTTGTTTTCCTGGCAGGAATTGAGCTTGAAGGTGTATATGGTAGGTCAAAGCTGTGTCCCACAATGCCATGGCTAATTTACAAAGGGGGTATGTGTGCCCCCTTACCACATGACTGTGGTGTGGTATCAGTAGCCATAGTCCTTGAAGGCTGTTAGGGCATTTTGAACAGCCAGCATCGCTTTCCGGTTGATATGTAGATGCATTCCTTTTGGTGCCCATATGCCCTGAATGCATCTTCCTGCCATGTGGGCCCCCCAGACATAATCTGATGAGTCTGTTAAGGTTTGGCTTGCAGGGGGTAGAGTGAGGGCCGTCCCATGTTTTGGTGCCATGCCTTTGCCCACCATAGAAACTCCTGTTGCAGGCAGGGAATGAAAGGAATCATTGTTTCCAGACTGTGTGAATGTTGACTCCATAAACTTTAGGTACCACTGAAGTTTCCTCATATGCAGTCTTGCATATGGAATTATTAGGATGCCATGAATCCCAGAGCCTGCAGAATTTGTCTTGCAGAAGACTGGGTTTTCGTTGCCATCAGTTTGAAGTAGTCAGTTGCCTTTGTCTGGCGTGAGGTAAGCCATCTGGGCAGTTGTATTCAAGCTTGCACCCAGGAATGCTATCTTTTGAGAGGGTACCAGTTGTAATTTATTTTCGTTTATTGTGTACCCTAGGCATGTTAGAAGCCTTTTCACAAACGCCAGGTGTCGTAGAAGAGTGTCCCCTTGTTCTCTGCTTGAGACAGTTATCCAAGGATATTTGTATACTTTTGTCTGCAAAATGCAATTACTGGTGCCAGGCACTTTGGCTTATCTACTGCACCCAGGGTCTTTACAAAAGGGCAGTGCAGAGAATTGGCAACGCATTAAGCCAGCCTTGAATCGGAGGTATCTTTTCCACAACAGTCTTACTGGGACATGCAGGTATGCCTCTTAGGTCTAAAGTCACCAGCCAAGGATTTTTGCCCAGCAAGGGAAGAAGCTGCTGCAAAGTGAGCATTTTGAATTTTGGAATGTCCAGGTGTGTTCAAAATTGATAAATCCAGTATTGGCCACCAGGCCTCATCCTTTCTGGGTACCAAGAACAGTAGAGTAAAAACCTTGTCCTTTTTCCTGTTCTAGTACTGTTGGAATGGCCCCAATATCCATGAGGGACGCAACCTGTTTCTGTGCCTCTGCCCATTGATTTTTTGGCAGATCTGGGCAACCATTTGTCATTGGCAGAGTGTGGAAATGGAATCTGTATCCCTGTGAAACAATGTTTAGTACCCACTTGTCCTGGGTTAACTGCCAATTTTGAGCAAAAGTGCTGATTTCCCCCCTATGGGTGCTGCCAAAAGATAAGTGCTTGGTGTAGGCCAAGGGAAGTCATTGAGATTGCTTTCTGTAGGTGGATGCGCCCCATTGCTTTGACCTGTACGAGTCTTGCGCCTGGTATCTGGAACCCTTAGGGCATCTGTATTTGCCCCTCTGAGCTCTGACACAGGAAAGGACCGATATTTTTGTAGGCCAGTGTCTACTGAATCTGGGTGGCTGCACTTGTAAGAAGTCTTTTAAACAGTTTGCATAGACTCAGCTTTGTCTTCCATTTTCTTTAAAACCTCTTCTGCCTTAATACCAAACAGAGAATCATGCTGTAAAGGTGCATCTAGCAATTTAGCTTTAACATGGTCAGGCAAATTTTGTTCCTTTAACCAGGCATGCCTCCTAACAGATCCAGTAACTGCGGCCCTGCATGAGGCCTCCAAAGAATCAAAACCACATTGCAAAGTATGCTTTCCACCTTGTTCAGCAGCATGCAATAATTCCTACAATTCTTTATTTTCTGCACATTCTGAAATCAACAGTTTTCTGTTTTAACAATCCCATAACATCTTGTTGGTACTTAAGCATATGAAACTGACAGTTTAAGGCCCTGATAGCCAAGGTTGCAGATGTACAAACCTTTTTTCCCCATCTGTCCAGTACCCTTGAATCCCTGTCAGGGGGGTAGGGATTTTTGCTGTTGAGGCCTTACTCTCTTTGGACCATATGAAATAGCTTCAGAATCAGCAGCAGAGTTTCTAAATAAAAATTTATGGGAGTCAAGGACCCTGTAATATCGGTCAGGCTTACTGGGAAACTGAGGTAAGGAGTCAGGGGTCAAGCTCGACGCCGAAAACACATCATCCACAATGTCTAAAACAAGGGGAATGGCTAAAGGCTTGTGCTGAGGGAGAAGGAAATCCCGGAGCCTCTTTTGATTGAGAAGTCTTGACTCTCCCAGTGAAAATGCTCCCTCAAAGTATGCAAGGTTTCTCCAAATGAATAATCCTCAGGAGGAGATGCAGATGAAATAGATTCCTCAGCATCAGAATCCTCATAGGGAGGTAAAGATAATTCCTGATCAAAAGAGGAATCAGAAGAAATAGAAACCTGATCTGAAGATTCATAATCAGCGTCTTGCCTTGGCCTCTTATCTGGAGGGGGATGGGTACCCCTGATCAAGGTAATGAGGTCTTCAGCCATTTTGATAATCTGTTTTTTAGGCATGGAGGCCTGTGCACATGGCTCATGCGTAGGTTTTAAGTTTTAGAAGTTGCTTTTGTCTTTGCAGCTGTCGTCAGTTTGATGTACAAATGTTGGTCTGAATACACCCTCAGAAGCCAGTGCCTGCTCAGCGGCTCCGGACCCATCCGAGGGAGATACACCCATCGGTCCAATACCTTGAGTATCTTGTGGCATACTGGACTCCACATGGGTGTCGCTAGAGGCCTGCACCTCGAAGGTAGCGGGCATCAGGGGCTGCGAAGGCACCTCACTGAGGACTGGCTTAGAAGCTTAGTCGGTTTTGGATCTGTACTGCCTTTCTCGGTCCTTTTCTTTGCATTTTTTATGTACTCCGGTAGTCTGATTGCTATCAGATGACATTTCTGGGTAATTAAATCAGTTTCCAAAATACTCTGAAGCAAAAATATACCGACGCTTAATAGTGCGTTGGTTAAACCTAGCACAAAATAGACAGGCATGTTGTGATCAGGGCCTAGGCAAGGAATGCAGTATAAATGGAAATTCTTGAGGTATTTGCTTCCCACAAGTAATACAATTAACTTTTTACTGACATCGGTAAAAAGCAAGGAAAAAAAAACAAACAGTTTCCCCAATGGGGTACTTAGCTTTAGTGAAGACTTTGATTCTGAAACTCGAATAATTCAGTAGTCGACCAACCGGCACTTGCGAAATGCTTCTGTTTCAGGCACCGCGCGGCAAGAAAGATTAAAGAAAATGGCGTTGGCTGCATGTTTTATACCCCTGACATCATGGAAGAGAAGACAGCAACAGACGCAGGACCCCAAGACTTTGGAATTCAGGCTGACTGAGGGCAACCTGCCAGATTACCCCCAAGTGTAATGACTGCAACAGTGAAACACTAAGAACATCTTCCTCTGTTTTGTGCCAGAGTACCAGGTCCTCTGTGTGGAAGGTATTCCTTCCCCTTACTATCATTCCAAAAGTCCTGTTCAAGATTCAACAGGATGCTCCCAAAATCTTAACTCCCTTTTGGCCACAACAGCACCCCAGTTCCCTCTACTTCCACATCTAGCCAGGGGCAATCACCACAAGTTCACAGGGTAGATCTAATCAGACAAGAGATCTTTCATCCATCCCCAGCTGTCCATACTTCAAATGGCAAGTCGTTAATAGGAGTTAGATTCCTCACGATTTTTTTTAAGACATGCTGCATGTCCTGCAGGAGGCCAGGAAACCTACTAAGAATTCTACTTATCCAAATGGAAGAGGTTTTCTATTTGGTGTCTCACTTCTAACCAGGACCCACTTACTATGGATGTTCATTTGGGTCTCATTTGCACGAGTTGCTAAATGCTGGTTCTGTCTATTTTTCTATCAGCTATCTCTGCTGGTCTGTTTTTTCTCCTTTTACTTCTAGATTAAAGAGTAAACAAGTTTTTAAAAGGTGTCCTTAATAATAGACCTCCTGTCCACCACCTCCTTGGGATCTTAATTTTGTTTTGGAAAAGTTGATTCTGGCTCTTTTTGAGCCTGCTGCTTCAGCTTCCTTACAACATTGTTCCTTACTTCTGCCAGTCTGTGTCTGAGTTGCAGACCCTTATGGCTTGTCCTCCTTTTTCAGTCTTGAGGACAGGGTGTCCTTGTGCACAAACCCTTTTTATGCACAAGGTGGTAGGTATCACTGAAACAGTCCATTAATCTGCCCTTTTTCTCTTGTCTGCAATCTGACAGAGGGTGCTGCATACTTTGGATGTGCATAGGTAACTCTGGGTTTATTTGGATAAAACTAGTTTCATCCTAGATCTTTGGGGTTTGCTGTTATCCAAGTAAACAGCTACTTAGACTTCTAAGCTATGCCCTTTTGTTACACTTCATAGCAAGAGCCTTCCTTCTTCAGTTAAAGCTCATTCTACTAGAACTGTGGTTTCCTTCAGGTGCTCCCCCCCCCCCCAGTGCTTAGATACCAATTCTATTCTTGAGGTGCTACCCAGACTTCTGTGCAT
This sequence comes from Protopterus annectens, assembly GCF_019279795.1. Lineage (NCBI taxonomy): Eukaryota > Metazoa > Chordata > Ceratodontiformes > Protopteridae > Protopterus > Protopterus annectens. The sequence continues at coordinate 1,047,830,911 of NC_056746.1, read as the reverse complement.
ACCTTTACCAAACACTACAAGTTGGATGGTATCAGGGCTGGTTTTGCCAGTACTGTTCAGAGCTTTTTAGGGGGCTCTTCTGCACCTTTCCCCTCCCAAGTTTCCTCTTGAGCTTTGGCACTCTCCCCATCGGTCAAGAATACTGCAGCAGTGAATGCAAGGACATAATACAGTTGTGTAAAATCTTAGAGGTAGACATCCTTGCCTTCACTGCTGCAGTATTCACTCCCTCAATCCTCATCTTTTACTTTCCTGGAGGTACAGGTCATCTTTTGGCTTTCGCAGTCTGTGTTCCTACTGGAGCATTCAGTTCTGATTATGGTAGGCCTGAACGTCACCTTTATGCCTTTTGCTACACAAACAGCATTTGGGTGATGTTCAGCATAAAGTAGCTGGTCTTGTTAGACTGGTCAGACATTCGGACTTCCACAGCAGGAATACTGCAGCAGTGAAGACAGGGACATCTACCATTATAGTAAGATTTTACACAACTTTACTTTGACTGCTTGTAGAGCAGGTTTGAACTGCAAGCATGGCTTTCAAATTTATGTGCAGCTTGCACTTCAGTCTTTCAGGCATGCTGTATTCTCGGCCCAAAGGTGCAACCCCACCCACCTGTGGCACAACCAAAGATATTAAGTCTTGTTTGGTTTGTTCCCCCAACAATGGATCAGTCATACTGCCTCCATTTCAATACAGGAGTAAGCAGAGATCATGGTCTATTAAGGATCATGCTAGTCACATACTGTAGGTTTTTCAGGCACCAGTAAAGTTTCTTCATATACCACGAGGTACAGTCTGGAAATCACCCAGTAAATCAACAGCCTGCCTAGCTAGTCACTTGGACTTTATGGCTTTGATGAATTTTGTCATGGTCACTATTTCCACAGGCAAAAAGGCCTTGGAAACTACTGCATGCAGGAGGGCAACTAGAAATCTGACACTGTGGTTCAAGTGAGAATTTTGCAAGTTTAGTATGAAGCCTAGTTTTGGCAAGCACTAAGACCCCCCACCCCAATCACCTGCATGGACCAAGCCTGGAACAAGCAGTCATCCAGACAAGGACAAGGATAAATGTAAATGGTCTTTGTTCTGCAGTGTTACTCTGCCCAGGCATTTGGTGGTGTCCTTGGCACAGTCGCCAAACTAAATGGCAAGGAGAAACTGAAAATGGTATACCCTTCCCCATAGTATCATCTGCTTGAACAATTCCTGCTTTCTCTGAAGACTGGAATTTGGCAGTAAAAAAACTTTAAGTAACCATAAATGTCTATCAGGTTAGTATGACAAGCACTACACCTTGAATATTAACCATTTGGTACTTTCAAGAACTTTAGCTGTGAAAGGTCTGAAATAGATCTCTACTCTATTATTCCTGGAGACCAGGAAGAGTCAGGTTCTCCTTCTGCCCTAGGTAAACTAATTTGCCATTGCAAAGATGGGTTTCATCAAATGCAAGTTGTAATTTATTTATTTTTTTTGGTACTGGGCATATTTTTGTCTCTTGCCATTTGCAATTTTAGCTTGTATCCCTCAAGATAAATGTTTTTGTACCCATTTACCTGAAGTTTCTAGCCACTGAGGCAAGATAGTTTGCCTATGATAGGGCAATGTTCTGTAATATGAAGGGGCCAGGGTTAGAGATGCTGGGAATGGAGAGGATTATGGTTGCTAGCTGTTCCCTAGGGGTGAAGGTCCTTATCCACTTCCTTCGACTCCCCTCACCTCAGACCTCTTGCTGCCAATTCTCTGAAAGGCTTTTTCATGCTTTTCCCCTCCCTTTCCTCATCTCCAGTAGAAACAGCTTGCATAGATGGGCTGTTCCTTTCATACTTTAATGGGGGGGGGGTAAGGATTTAACAGATTTTACTGTCCACTTATCCTCCAGCTTTTTACACATACTGAAAAGCCTGTGGTTCAAAGTGGTTCTCAATTCAGAGGAGCACTAACAGCACTTTGACACGGTTAAAGTCCTCGGCCAAGACTACCTTCTACAGAAGGCCTCCATAAGCAGCAGCCCTGGATGACGTATCCATAGCGTAATACCCACATTTAACAGCAGGTTTTTCCTACCAGTAAGTAGGGTGGTCTGGACTTTAACCAAGGCAGCCTTCCTGTTCTCATCATGGTCCCTCACACCTTACACATCTATAAATTACAAGGGCATGCTGTACCTGGCAAATGAGGGCCAAGAAAAGGAGGCTTGTAGAATCGTATACACTCCAGATCAGTAACTTCTCTGGGTCAGACTGAAAGCTCTCAACAAAATTTTGTCCAGTCTTGGGGATAAAGGCAGGCGAGGGCAGAGGACCTTCAGAAGGTCAACCTTGGCTTGGCAGCTATCAGAGCCTCAGATATGGGTCTTAGACTTTGCAGCCATTGGGTTCGGGGTTCTAAGAGTCCTGGGAGGGGTAACATTTTAAACTTTGGTTTAAGTCACTGGACAGACTTCCTCTTAATAAGCACAGGCAAATCACCCTGCCCTTGATCAGCAGAAGTGGTGGTGGTCCAGCTCCCCAGACTCCATCAGCTTCTCCCTTTTCTTGTTGGGACGTCTAGCTTGCCGTCATCCAAAGCCATTGTCAACTCTGTGTAAAAGGCAGCAAGTCTTTCCAATAAGGTAAGCCTAGACAGCATCTAATCTCATATGCAAGGTCTTGAACCTCAGTTCCTTGTAGATCATGCAATTGCATCATTCTAGCAAAGGCAGGACTGGTGAATTATACCCATCCTGAAATGAAATTCGTTATCTAGACTCATTTCTGGTCAGCACAGACATCTACATTAAATCAAAAGAATGGCAATCAGACGTCAAGTAAATAAAGTTGACAATATCTGCAATTGAAAAAATATATATATTTCCCAATGCAGTTACTTATCCGATTGATGTTTGACACCAAATTGTGGCTTACCCCAAAACGAATCAAACGTAGAAACTTCTGTGATGAAGGCCGGGGGGGGGGTTGGCTCTGAAAAACTGGACAGTCTGGACAATAGCCACCAACAGAATCCCTTGAAGTAATGACTGCAGCAGTTGCCCATAGTGTGCTTATATCTACTGTTAGCACAAGACCAAACTTTACTGTGCAATGGTTAGGCCAGCATCCTAAGTCTGTGGTCTTGGTGCTGGTGTAAAAACGGTCATCCCTCAACTACCTCCAGAGGAGCAGCAGCAGTAGGAAAACCTGCCTGTTTCTACTGTTCTCTTAGCAGACAGACCTTCAACTCCCTCAGGAACAAACTTTCCCTAATCATGGGTGGCCATTTTGGAAGGTATCTTGCTGCAGACCCCTTCTAGTGCCCCCCCCCATAACTTGGGCTAGTCTCCTTGCCAAGCCATGTGTAATATTGATTCCTTTGCCTCTTCTTAAATAGGTCACTGAGGATTTGCATTTGCTCCATCTCATTTTAGGCAATGGCTAATCAAAACAGGTGAAACACTCATCTATGTTGTAAACTTAATCATGTAATTCAGGTGGTTTGTAGCGGTAGTGGACTGGGCTATGTTTTAGACTAGGTCAACATACTCAAGGGACAGGGTTCAGGACAGGAATATGCACGTTAAAAAATTATGGATCATTTTTGGACTCTCGTCTGTTGAATGAACAGCACAGCTGATGTGGAAATACCTAGCGTCTGGGTGTCCAACCAACATTTCCCAATACTTGGGCAGGCAAAGTTTTCCTGTCAGATTGAGGGGGAAAAGGGGTGGTAAGGGCTACCATGTCAGAACTGTCCCAGTCAACCTTCGTGGCAGCTTCAAAATGTCAATTGACAAGGAGAGGATTGATGACATGCACCTAAACTGCAAAGGTGAGGAGATAAGTGGCTCATGGACCCCTTTTTTCCTGCAGGAATGTACCATCACTGCAGGACGGGGGGGGGGGGTGACATGAAGAAAGCCATACCCACTTACAGCATCAGTTACAGAAGAATGTATGAAGAAATCAATGCATCACTCTTCTGATGCTTTATATGGTGGGAAGAGACAATAGTATGGTTTTTGTACATCATTTGTCCACCAGTCTGTGCCTTCATCAGCACCGACTGGGATAGTTCTAGATAATAGCATCAGCTGCACCAGCAGAGTCAACTCTGTTGATACCAGCAAAAATTACACTGGTGTAAGAATGTGCTAACTACAGTATGCCAGTCATACCCACAGCTTTAACATGACAAACTGGAAAGGATAGCATCGGGAAGAAATTCAATAAAGTATGGTGCCGACCGTTTTATCAGTGCTTAAAATACAGGGCCAAATGAAGCAAGTACATATTTACAGACCGCATCAGTCCCAGCAGTGTCAAGCCTATGGCTGTCACCAGTGGTGCTAGCCATAGCACCAGTAGCCAGTGTCATAGTGCTGTCTGAGGAGGCAAAGCATACAACTGGGAAAAGCTATGCTGGTGTCCTGTAGCTAAGGGGATAACGAGTTGGACCCTGGCACCTGTACTTTCTCTCTCTAAAGGCATGCAGCAAAACCAGCTTCTCAGGCTCACAATTAGCATGAAACTCATGTGGTCTTGACAAAGAATGTTGTGGGGCTCCCATCACCCAGACAGGTTTGAGAGGACGGTCTTAAATTGCTTTATCAGGCATTCTCCAAGCATCTACATGGGTACAGTTGGAATAATTTTGTTTTGTTCTTTTCCTAACAAGAACCTAAAGTCAATTTCTCTCAGCACCTTTATGCAATGCCAAACTTCAAAAAAAAAGTTGTACACAAGCCCATCACTGGATGCAATTGCTCTGCTACAGGCCCACAGCCTAAATAATTGTTTCTCTGGGATGAGCAGTGAGGGAAAAAACTGCAGAAAAAGGGTTTAAATCTTTCAACTCTGGCTGCTAACACTGAAGACTGTACAGCTCTTCCATGCAGAAATTTTAATACAGCCACAAAATAGAGCAAATGGGGAGGGAGTATGATGAAAAGCTCTGTGCTGCCTTGTCCTACAGCCTAACTAGTTGTCAAAGAAGTTCTTACCAAACCTGCAATTTAAAAGTACAAAATTAAGAAAGTGCCAGGGTAAATACTAAAAACAGACTCATTTGTATAATGTTCTGTAAACAAAATGCCCTGCATCACTAACAATGTTACTCCAAAGGAGGCTAGCAGTTGCCTTATCTAGGTAAAGCCTGCCTAAGAAAAAGGCTCTGTTTAAAACTGAATGACTGCACCCCCCCCCTCCCTTTTTGTACTGTATGCTCTTAAGCTCTCAACACTTGCCTATCTACCCTAATAGAAAACTTTAGCCTTTGATTCTTCATATAATACCAGGGTTGATGACCCCCATTCAGTGCCTCAGTTCATCAGATAAACTTGTATGGGACATAAGGTGTGCCCTCAAGAAATGTACAGAGTCTGTATTTTAAGGCCTTACCTGTCTCATGCAATCACACAAGACCTGTAAACTCTAATCACTGTTGTGCAACAGAGACAGCAGACGTACCTCTGCACCTACAGAATGATAGATCTAGCACACCTTAAAAAACGCTAACTGCATAACAGAATCCTTATTCCATCCTGGAGAGTTAGTTACATCAAGGGCACACACATGCCCTTGTCATCTGTGGCAGTGGCAGTTTACCAATACTTTTCTTAAGCAAACTCAAATGTGGCCAGCAACGAAAAAAAAACTAGATAGTTGTCCCAAGTGGCTAGTTTCATAATTTATTCCAATGTAGTTTGCAGCCAAAGTTTTGCCCCACAAAGCAGTCGCATTGCCTTTCCTTTCCATACATTCCCATTTCCACTACAAAAGTGGTGCCCTGAACATGAAGCAAAGGTAATTCACACTTTTCCTTTTTGCCCAAGCATTTATTTCCAATACTCTTGCACCATATCCCCCAAACAAGGGTAAATTTCTGTTAAACATAAGGAAGCAGTTTTAAGACACCCCTAAAGCTACTCTAAATAAAGCCTGCAAAGCACTATAAACTGCAATTACCGGTTATAAATTTCTTGCAGTATCACAAAACAAGACTTTGTGGGAAGAATCCCAGGGTTGAAAAAATTCATAAACTGTTGAATAATTATTGGGGTGGACAGTGTTCATACTACCGGCTTACCACTTATTCCCACACAATCTATGCAACTTGATCAGAAGTACTGATGTCATCTGCTACAGTATCAATGAGGTTGGAGAACAGGAATTGCAGTCCTACCTACATCTGTAAAGCTTATCAACTCTTCACAGGCAAGCAGCAGAAAGATGCCTACACCGTTCATGAACTGTGGCACACTGATGCATTCATACTTTCCCAACGAAGGACAGTGTGCTATAGCCAGTACTAACTTATTCAGTTTATAATCCTGACATGCCTTTTCTGAAGTACAGTCCTCAAATTAACTTGGATAGCAAATCGCTACAAAACTGTTCAGTTTTTACTAATCACCACAGGCTTCAAGTTAAGCAGCTTCATGTCAGGTTAGGACAATTTCCTCACGCAGGAGTTCACATTCCATTACCAACTGTCTTAGGTTACATTCCATGGTTTCTAGAATTCTGCAATATCAAAGAGCATGCCACTAACAGGAAAGCACTTGTGTATAACCAGAGTAGAATTTCCCTCCTCAAACAGCATCAAATGTCTTGGCTCCTCTTTCAAAAGGATGCTACCCTAGTCATAACTTCCTTTAACTGGTTTCCATCATGTCCCTAAACTCTTTCCTTTACAGACTTAGCTACAAGTAAACATCTGTGAAAGATGTCAGAGGCCTACAGCAATTAAAATGTAAAAGGCAACAGAAGGTCAGCACTGCTTCTATGGAGTTCACAACTTGCACAGTTTTCAAAAAATGTGATTTCTGTTCATCTGTGCCATTTTAACAAAGTAAAACTTTTAGTTATGTACTTACCATAACTTCGGATGTATGGGATCCATCTCGCCTACATTCATGACAGATGGGTTCGGAGCCGATCCATCGGCTCCGACTCGGCAACTAATACACTAGCACGAAGTCTCATCGGCTGGGCTACTCCCTATCCCAGGATGCACTACACCTGCTTCCCCAGATCTTGTTTGTTCGCTTTCATACATCCATGCAAACACAGAAAAACTAGTAGTCACAATAACCAACTAAAGTTCTTCAAGAAAGAACGCCAAGAAAAGAGGGACTACAGCTCCTCTAAATCCAAATGGAAGGGGGAAGGAGGGTGGGTACTTATGAATGTAGGCGAGATGGATCCCATACATCCGAAGTTATGGTAAGTACATAACTAAAAGATGTAATGGGATCCTATCTCGCCTACATTCATGACAGATGGGACAGCGTCCCTAGCACCTACATCCCGGGTGGCTCATTGGAAAACACTCCTGAGAACTGTGGAACCAAAGGAAGCTCTGCCTCGAAATGAAAGTGTGCGGAGAAATCCAGGTTGCTGCAGCACAAATATCATCTATTGATAACTTGGAGTGAAAAGCTACGGAAGTAGCCATTGCCCTGGTAGAATGAGCCTCGACTGGAAAGGGGAGGTCTTTGTTAGCTTGTGAATAAATAAAAATGATACAATCTTTAATCCATTTAGATATGGAGGTTTTTGTTACTGGTTGACCCAATTTGTTCGCTGCAAAGGAAACGAACAATTGATTAGATTTCCGCGTTTGAGCGGTTCTATTCAAATAAAAACGCAGTTGTCTATGCACGTCCAATTGATGCAAAGTATATTCTGCGTTAGAGAATTCTGGGAAAAAGACGGAGTTCTATAGTTTGTTGCATACAGAAAGAGGCCACTTTTGGTATAAATGCAGGGTTTAATTTCAATGAAACTCTATGCTTGTGAAAAATCAAATAGGGAGGATCAGAACAAAGAGCTTGAAGTTCTGAAACTCGCCTGGCAGACGTTATGGCTACTAAAAAGGCCGTTTTCCAAGACAGAAATTTTAGATCACAGGTAGCAGCTGGTTCGAAAGGACGGGCAGTTAGGGCAGCAAGAACCATATTCAAATCCCACGGGGGGACAGGATGAGATAAAGGAGGCCTCAGGAGCCAAGCCCCTTTAAGGAAAGCCTTACAAAGTTTGTGAGACATCAATGAAGGTTCAAATGAAGCATGAAAATTAGAAATGGCCGCTAGCTGAACCTTAATGGGAGAAACTGAAGAGCCCGACTGAAAAAGGGAGGCCAGAAAATTCAGAACCTCCGATACTGGTGCAGTGAGAGGATCTATACCCCGTTCTTGAGCCCAGAAAGCAAACCTTTTCCATTTACTGGAATAAAGTTTGATGGTGGAAGGTTTATGAGAAGACAGTATGTGGACCACGTCCGGGGAAAGAGCATTGTCTCGGACTAAGGATGGAAGTGGAGTAACCATGCTGCCAACTTCAGGGACCCGAGAGACGGGTGAAGCCGTCCTGACTGATGAGTCAACAGGTCTGGCACCGGATCCAGAAACCATGGACCTTCTATCGCATGCCTCTGTAGGAAAGGAAACCAAATTTGACGAGGCCAGTGCGGGGCAATCAAAATCATCTCGCTCTCCATGTAAATGGCCTTCTGTATCACCCTCGGTAAGAGGGGGAACGGAGGGAAGGCGTAGAGAAGACCGGGGGGCCAAATGTGAGTCAGAGCGTCCCTGGGAGTCTGTCCCTGAGAAGGGAACAGTGTGAAGAACTCTCTGCATTTCGCATTGTGAGGGCTGGCAAACGGGTCGCAGCAAGGATGACCCCATCTGTCGAAGATTTTTGCAGCTATACCCTGGTTGAGGGACCATTCGTGGGGTAAAAGAATGGTCCTGCTTAATCTGTCCGCAATCACATTGGACTTCCCCGGTATGTGCGTTGCCATCAGAAAGCGGTTGGTAGCTACCGCCCAGTGCCAAAGTCTCATGGCTTCTCTGCATAGTGGGCAAGACCTGGTTCCACCTTGCTTGTTTATGTACCATACCACCGACATGTTGTCGGATAGGATAGCAATCGGGCCCTGTGGGAGAGCGTGATGGAGAGCTTGGAGTACCAATAGTACCGCTCTCATCTCCAGGACATTGATATGCAAATGCGTTTCCTGGATCTGCCATGTGCCTTGGACCGACCTGTCCAGGTAATGACCCCCCCCACCCTACCTGGGAGGCGTCCGTAGTCACAGTGGCAACGGGACGTTGTGGTATAAAGGGTCGCCCCTGGTCGAGATTTGATTGGAGAAGCCACCAATGCAGATCTCGACGGCAACTTTCCGTGATTATGATTAAGTGGTTCAAGGGAAGTTCCTGATAAGACCATTGAACCGACAGTAGCCATTGTAAAATTCGCATATGAAGCCTGGCCAAGGGAACCAAAAGTATGGTAGATGCCATCGAGCCCAACAGTTGTAGGATCCGATGGGCCGGGGCTCTTTGTAGGGGGAGACAGGATTTGACTTGATCTTGTAACACCTGAATTCTTGCTGCCGGTAAAAAGGCGCGCATTCTTTTTGTGTCTAAGTCTGCGCCTATGAAAGTAATACGCTGAGATGGCTGTAGTACAGATTTTTGCAAATTGAACGTGATCCCCAAGAAACGGCCCAAGGTGAACGTGGCTCTGAGCGCTTGGAGTAGTAGATGCTCGGAGGTGGCAGTAAGGAGCCAGTCATCTAGATAAGGAAACACCTGGAATCCCAGACTTCTCAGGTGAGCAGTTACCACTGCCAGACACTTGGTGAACACCCTGGGGCTGTGGTGAGACCAAAGGGCAGTGCTCGGAATTGAAAATGACTGACTCGAGGCGAAGCGTAAATGTCTCCTGGACTCTTGAGCTATGGGAATGTGATAGTAAGCGTCCTGGAGATCTATGGAGCACATCCATGCATCTTTTCCAGCAAAGGAAGAATAGATTGAAGAGTGACCATTCGAATTTGGACTTCTTTACTAAACGATTCAATGAACTGAGGTCCAAAATGGGCCTGAAGTCCCCTGTCTTTTGGTACCAAAAATAATTTTGAGTAAGTTCCTGATCCGATCTTGTCGATGGGGACAGGCTGGATGGCTCTTTTTCTAGCAGCTTTGAAACCTCTAATGCTGCTTGATCCCGCTGACTGGGTGGTACGTCCGGGATTTCCCTTAAAGAAAGGGGGTTTGTTGAAGGGATGGTATAACCTCCGGTAATAATGCTAAGCACCCACTGATCGCTTGTTATGGATTCCCAAGCTTGTGGGTGCGCCGCAAGCGACCCCGACTGGCTCCGGAGTTGCACAGTCGGGCAACAACTCAGGAACGCTGGTTGTATGAAGAACCACGAAAGGAATCGCGGTCTCCAGAGTTACGGGGGCCTCTGCCACCTCTGGGGCGGCGTCTTCCAAAATTCCCCCCCCCTGCCTCTGGAGGGGGAATCACTGGGTGGAGTAGGGAAAGACTTCTGAGATTTTTTAAACCACATTTTCCCTCCTCTCCCAGCCTTGGGGTAAGGCCTAGAAGGAGCGGAAAATCGGGCCCCAACGGCAGTCAAAGTCTTGCCCTCCTGCTCGCACCTAGTTAGTGTGTCCTTCACCTTGGGTCCAAACAAAGATGACCCATCAAAGGGGGCGTCGGCAAAGGAAGACTAGAAAGCCTCCGTGAACGAACACAAGCGTAACCAGGCTTGTCTCCTGAGGGCAACGCCTGTTCCCGCTGCTCTACTCGCCCCTTCGGCCGCATATGAGATGAGCCTCATGGACGAGTTAACAATAGAAAAGAGGATAGTCATCTGTGTGCCAACAGTCGGGGCCAGCGCCTCAGGTAGATTACCGACGAGAGTCATTTAGCTCTGAGAAGATCCCTTTGGAGCCTCGTAAAATGATATAAGTAGTTCAGCGACCGTAAGGTAAAGGCCGCTGAGGACAGGGTACGCTTCCCGTACCTATCCATACACCTAGAATCCTTATTAGGAGGATGAATAGACGTCGAAGCCTCTGCCACGTCCGGCTGTGTGGCAGAAGCCACCACCAAAGCATCTACAGGCACACCCTTTGTGAGAAACTCCTTCTGGGGGCTGACAAAATTTATTGGGCCTCGCAGGCACCGGTTCCACAGAATCAGGGTGTTCCCACACCCTTCGAGAAACCAAATCAAGGAGTTCATCGAAGGGCGGAGACACCCAGGAGGCGGAAGGCTGGGCCCCAAAGGCCTTGAGGAAGACTGACTCCTCAGCTGAAGGGGCTTTGGCTTGCCAGTCACCTCTCTGTCTCAGAATCTCCAAGATATCCGAGAAGGAGATATCATCCGAAGATGATTTGGGGGACCCTTCTGCGTCATCGAGGTCAGTATCAGATGTAATAGACTCATCTTGGGAGTCTACGTGTTTCCTCTTACACAATTTCTTCCGTGGGGGTTCGTCCGAAGCAGTTTCGGACGGACCACCCGGAAGAAGGGAACCCCCGATGGGGGTATCCTCAGGCCCTGGGGCCCCGCTGCCGGCGGGCTGCAACACAGAGGCACCAGTCTCCAAATCTAGGGACGGTGAGGTAGAATCTTGTTGAACCGGCAAAGGCATGGCCAGCGCGCTCCTCATGGCCTCAAAGGCCGGACCTCCAGAATCCAAGGAGGTCACTGGTCTAGAGGCCACGATGGCACTGGGAATTCCAGCAGCCGATGCTCCGAGCGGAAGACTAGGCACCGAAGCACCCAATCCCAAAGTATTCCCCTCGGGCCCGGCTGAAGAGGTCACAGTACCAAACCCTGAACCGGAGGACAGGGTAGGAAGCACAGTCGGAGTAGAGAGGCTTGTAAGGGGTCTCTGCTCCAACCGTATGGCTCCACATTGCTCCACCACCACCGGCTCCAACGGCTCCGAAGAGGTTGGAGGAGGAATCAAATGTGTTGGAGGGGGGGGGATCGGCTCCGAAGCAAACTGCCGGAGCAGAGACCATTTTAGTAAACACTGGAGATTGGAATAGCCTCTGTAAAACCCTATCCAGGTCCGAATCTGACAGTCTCGAGGATTTAGAGGAGGTAGACACTCGAGAAGACTTTCCTCTCGGCTCCGAGAGAGAAGGGGACCGGCTCCGAAACGGCTCCAATACTATCGGCGCCGACTCCACCACAGCATGGACCACCATCGGCACCGAAGGAGCCTTCTTCGGAGCCGAGGGGGAAGAGTCTGAGCTGCACACTTCCACCGCCCGGCCATTGGAACCGATGGAGGTGATTCACCTCGATACTCCAACTTGCGGCTCCAAGGCAATGGAGCCGAAGTAGGAGGTATCGAGGCAGACCCTTCGACCCCCGGCCCCGAAGTCAGTGGAGCCAAGGAAGAAGAGGTCAATTTTGTCTTTTTAGAAGTCGGCTCCGACGGACTTGTCGGTGCCGACGATCTTTTCTTTTTGGAAGCAACAGGAGGATTTAAGGCTTCCTCAAAAGAAGGTTTGATAAGCCCTTTCAATATCAACTTATTCTTGCGTTCTTGAAGAACTCTAGCAGAGAAAGCATGACATACGCTACAAGTCTCTTGCAGATGTTTCGGCCCCAAACAATAGACACAGACTGAATGGCTGTCTGTGATGGACATTTTATAACTGCACCGAGTGCATTTTAAAAACCTGACTTTTGTTCCTTAGACATAGTACAGGCCCTTCAAAAAGTATGACTTTACCACAATGAGTAAGCACTATAACAGAATTGCGCCAACTGAAAAGCGCGAGACACACTGGCGCGAGTACTTAGGAAAAAAAGTTTACCTCACAAACAAACAGACAAAACAAGTCCAACGGCCCAAAGCCCTCTAATTTAAACGGGCTTGGCCCGAAAAACAATTAACCACAAAAAAGTAATTAAGGCTAAATAGCACACAAGGGTAGGGCAAAGGCCCTCTAACTTAAACGGGCCTTGCCCGACTGAAAAAATAAAGTACCAGAAGACACTCAAGCACTCAAAAGTAACAAATAGTAAGGAATAATAAGGAATAGCTGTTAAAACAGCTGTTTGGTTAATATATGACAAAAAACCCCAAGGTCAAAGACCAATAAAGGTAAAAAGAACCACTTAGCTCCAGCCAAGTCGAGACCACGTCCAGCTTGTAAAGCGGCAAACGAGATCTGGGGAAGCAGGTGTAGTGCATCCTGGGATAGGGAGTAGCCCAGCCAATGAGAGACTTCGTGCTAGTGTATTAGTTGCAGAGTCGGAGCCGATGGATCGGCTCCGAACCCATCTGTCATGAATGTAGGCGAGATAGGATCCCATTACATCAAATGTTAATACTATAGAATGAAGGTAAGCACATGGACAGTGAGCACTCAGGATGAATGAATGAAACTAAACACTTTCCTGACCACAGAAGAGTGCACGGTTATGAAACGTTGCAATATAAAATACAAATTGAGGTTCGAGCCCCCCCAAGTAAGAGACTAAACCTTGAAAGTGAATGGTACAGCATAAAGACCACCTGTGGTAAGTACACAAGTCAATTCCACACAAATTCCCCAAGAATGAAATTCCGCAAGAATCTGCATAGCAACATCCACCACTACACTAAACTCTAGATTAAAAAAACACCAGTCTCCCACTCCTTCCCATCATTGTTACTGCATAAGCAGTACTGCATGCTCTCAGCCCCAAGAATGGAATCACATCTTCTGGCCCACAAGGAGTACAAGTGCCAAAATATTTTTACAATGTTTGCAAGACATCTACTGTAACACAGAAAGCATCCTAAAAAGGAACTGTCCCTCCACCAACACTACCATTTTAAAATGCCTTCAAACTGTCCAACAATCAGTTTGTATCAGTACATACAATCAACAGCAAATTAAGGTTTCCTAGAGATACATGTGCATATGTTGTACAGTTTTGGTAAAGTGTAAGAACCTTACTGTAATGGACTCTCACAGTATTGTATCAGTACATACAATCAACAGCAAATTAAGGTTTCCTAGAGATACATGTGCATATGTTGTACAGTTTTGGTAAAGTGTAAGAACCTTACTGTAATGGACTCTCACAGTAAAGAAACTAAAGTAATGAATATCTTTGTCCCAAGGAATCTGACAATTTCTGGAAACACCTGCTAAAATATATGGTACATCTAAGGAGGGGGAATTCACAGAAACTAATCTTTTATACTACCTTAGGTAAAAAAAAAAAAGTATCCTTATTTGTGCAAAAGGAAGAAGCTTGCCACTGCTACATTTTCTCAATTTAATTCTTTTTGTTTCCAAGTTTGCCTTTTGCAAACTAAGACAGCTCACTTTAATAACTCATGGTACTGTTCAACTCTGCTTTAAACATTATATCGCTACAGCTGTAAAAATGCACTTTTATTTTTCATACTGCTGTCAATCTCTGGTACAAAACATTGGCTTTTGTTCAAGTATAAAAACCTTTGATCAGTTTCCCACGTATTACAGACTTAAAAAAGCTTGCAGGGCATTTTGCTTGTAACTTTTTCTCGATATAAATACTGTAATTTTATCACCTGTCTGCAGCAATGGCAACTTCCAAGTATACACTGTTTTTACTTTAGGAAAATGTCTTGCATTAAAAAAAAATATTCCTAACACGAGTGACTCTTAACTGTTACAAGAAAATACAGTGCACTGACTGATGAAATATTGCTCTCCTTGAAGTCAATATTCCCTTTGCATATTGAAATGATTTAGCAATTAACTACCTAC